>NC_044197.1:15311775-15611775 GCF_900880675.1 Sparus aurata | reverse complement strand
CGTATTGATCACGCAGAATCGGTGCTGCATTTTGCACTGAATGAGCACATATCTATCTATCGGTAAGCCCGGTTTTGATCTGTGTCACAATCAGTGCCCGGTCTGTCGATCCTGTACTTGTGGGTACAGTGTGGACTATGAAGCTATCGTTTTGCATGGAGTAACATTGTTCCTTTGTAGCAGAGAAGGGGGAGTGTAGCAATCTGATTCTTGTGAACTCAGCTCCTCCCATCGCTGCGGCTGCGCAGTACAATTTTTCACTCCTCTTTTTTTTTCAATTTTTCACTCCTACTCTGGCTTCCGGACGCCAAGACAGACCGCTGCCGCCGAATTTAAAGAGACAGGCGATAGTTATTTTAAATACGATAAACGGCAACCATTGTCCCTTAGCTTATTTTCCGACGCTTCTTGCTCGAGCTTGTGTATTTCGATGGCGATGTTTAATCAAAGTCGCGGCGAGTAGCAGCTCGTCTGTCATCAGCCTCCACTCTGCTGGCTTTTCCGTCCCTTTGCGCTGTGCCGAGACTGTCCAGCTAGGCAAAGTAGGGTTGCTCGCTGGCAGGCTGGCTTCCCGACCGAGAGGAAGGTTTGTCGGCTAGCCAACAACTGGAGGTAACACCGAAGCTTCCCTCTCAAGTTGTGGTAGTGGCTCTCCGAGCCTCCTGTCGCCGGGGATAATGGCGAAGATTCAGGCGCACAGCACGGCGAAGCAAATAAACCAAATTCAAGACAAGCCTTTCGTTATAACACAAAAGCAAGTGCAGCAGCAGCACTTCCAGAAGCTGAAGGTAAGAAGACAACGGACACGACAAGGGAAAAGTCCCTCAGAGTCAGAACCATTTTGTTCGTGGATCATTGCATTGGATTTGAGGCTTTTCTCTTTCTCCCCTAACGTCGAGAGTAGTGAAAGGATCGGCTGGCTAACGTCAGTTAGCTCGCTGGCCTATTAAAAGTAATTCGTCGCTAAACAGCCGAACATTGACATTTAAGGTTAGATGTGGAAGCTGCATTTCACTGATGAATGTTACCAGTGACAGTGGAGGGACACAGTTAGTGGTAGTTTCTTATTTACGGTGTCATGAAGAGCTACTGTGAGCAAACGTTAACTCAAACCTCGGTTGTGGGAAGTTCCTCCTTGTTCGTTTTTTCAGCCACCCTGAACAAAGTGGAGGACGTCAGCCAGGCTAGCCAAGAACGGCTATTTCAGTTGATTAGCAGCTTCATTAAACGTTTCTTTGTTTGAATATTATCATGCTGTTTTTGCCAACACGACACTGTTGGCGAGGGACCAGCTGTGACTAAACGTATTGTATAGATTTGTATGTGGGTAGGTGTTGTAAGTGTTCGTGGAGTTATTATCGTCAGTTGACTGGCTAACGCTAGCTTGAACAACCCCTCTATCGTTAGTGTGTTTGTGACAATGCTTTGTGTGAACACATATTTTTTGATCGTTAACCTAACCCAGCTCGGATGTCGTGGATAGAGACAGCCGAGGTCCAGTGAACAAAAAGCTGCTCGGTCCTTCTTGTATTCGCCCATTTATTTATTTATTTAGCGGTTACTTGTACAGCTCGTACAGCTAACTAGTGCATTTGTTGATATAGCACTTCAGTTCACAATGAAGAGAGCAAACGTCACATATTTGTGTAAGCTGAGGTCCCAAAATGTCCACATGTAGGATGTGAGGAAATTCTGCAAAACAAATATTTTGGTTCGTTAGTGGTAGTACTTGCTATTATATACAATCGTGAATCAAATGCAATGTGGAATATACGTGTAGAGAAGCCATTGTCCAGTAACACAAGTTTTTAGGGAGATGGGTTTACATTTAACAGCACAACAGGATTTTTGTCTCAAGGCTCCTCCATAGCGCCAGGTTTGTGCAACATTAATAATTTTTGTGTTTTTCTCTCTCTGTGCTTCTTAGGTTGAAGATGCCTTGTCATATCTGGACCAAGTCAAAATCCGTTTTGCCAATGATCCTGGCATATACAACAAGTTTCTCGACATCATGAAAGAGTTCAAGTCACAGAGGTATTTGTGCAAGAAGTTAAAGTAATGCATTTTTAATGCAGACTTTTATATCAACTTTGATTATGTTGAAAAACCCAACCACACATTTTTACGGCATTTCTCAATAAGTAGGAAATTGCAGATCATTCACTGATTACCCAGTTTTTATTCTCCTTCTATTCACATTTATTGCATATATCATCCACACCACTAATATGTCTGTATGTGCCTGTTGTCATGATCAGCATCGACACACCTGGGGTGATAAACCGTGTTTCGCAACTCTTCCATGGACACCCAGACCTAGTCTTGGGCTTCAATGCCTTCCTACCACCGGGGTATCGGATAGAGGTCCCCAGGAATGGCGTGGCTTTTCTCCAATCTCCGTTCTCCGCTCAGGTGAGACCGCTCTCCTCACAGTTGAAGTTGATAAATTCTCAAAACTTGAAACATTTGAAAGGTTCAGCGGGCGGAGCAGATACTCTGTGTTTAGGCCCAAATAATTGTTAAAGTTTTAAGAGAAAACAAGGTCCAGCTGAGGGCTCTGCTTCAACCATAGGTTAGTTTTCACAGATATAAATCACAAAATTAATCAAGACATGAGGGGATTTTTTTCCTTTGTTACCACTGGAGATTTTTACTTTCCTTTCTTTGAAGAAACATCTCAACTTTTAAATGCTTTTTTTAAGATCCCACACATGCCATATGCTGAGGAGTAAACATTAACTTAGTTGCCAGTTTATTAAGAACACCAAGCAAAAATTAATGACTATAAAGTGCCATGCACATCTATTTAAAATTTTTCCAGCATTGCAACTTCACGAAGATAGGAATTATTGCAGTTTTATTAAACTGCATTAGTTTAAGATGGTTGTACATATTAATCTGGCAACTGAGTGAATTTTATATGTATTAAAATAAAATTGCAATGGATCTCTTAAGACAAAATAAAGATTGTCTTGCAGAAAACAAATGTTAAGATATCCAGAGATCAAGTTGAGGTTCGTCAGTTAAGTCAAGGGAACTTTAAGGAGCCCTTTTAAGATGTAAAAAAGTCGCACGAAACAACGTTCATCAGTCTTTCTTTGGCAGACCAACATGCCAAACTAAATAAAGGATTTTACTATACTTTTGCCGCATAAAGAAATTCCTCTCTGAAAATACATTTATTGGTTTTTATGTGAAAGGTCCAAATGCCAATGTTGTTGTTTTTTCTGTGTGAGATTTTTTTGTTTTGGAAGTGGAGGGTTTGACTAAGGAATGTGATTGTGCAGCCTGAGGATCAGGGGAGTGGCTGTTTGAGATTTGCACTAAAAGTGTTTGACATCCATTTTATGATGTATTGCTAAATATGTTTCAGATGTATGTTTTAGTAGTGGGGAAACCGTACCTGCTATATTAAATTTGACATAAAAGTAATCTTGGATGTAAACATTGTTACGTTGATATTACTCAAGTAAATTGGACGTAATATATGCATGATGTTTCCAAATGGTGTGAAAAAAAAATGTTTTTGTTATAAATGATGTGTTTAAGTGAAAAACTTGCTGTGTCAAAAACACCACCTGCATAATGCACTATATTACTGTCAGCCATTTTACGTAGAGCATGGATACTCAACTCAAGCCAAAATTTAGAGATGAAGGTTGGGTTCCGTCAATTGACATGGTGCTTTCAGGTTCTTGTAATGAAAATAAAGTGTGTAGATGAATAAGTATAGTTTCAAAAAGTGATGACATACTGTTTGTGTTTGGGCTGTATGTCTTTATTGATTAATTAATAAATTATTAAGTGCTGGGGATTGTTATTTATGTGACAACACTTTGAACACAACACAGAGGCTACTCGCTTCTTTGCAAGCGGCAAACATTCATGTGGAACTCTACTTGAACGGGTAACACATACTCATGCTTCAGCTTTTCAGTTTACTTTACCTGCATCCGATTGAGTCGGGACATTAAAAAAGGGAACGCCTGTTGAGTTCGGGTCAGACTCAGTAACTCCACTCTCGGACTTGGGAGGGTACGGACAAGAGAAATGCAGCCCGATCCACACCCTTATCTGAGTTATCTGTGTGTGCAGTGTATGCCTATGGTGCCCTGAAAAAAAATCCCACAATAGAAAGAAAATCGTGGAGTTGATTAAAGTACAGTATTTTGTGCTGATATCCTACAATATAATGAGAACATACCATTGATAAGATATCTTTGTTGTAGATCTGCTTCATTTCCACCCTGTTCCATTTCTAAGACTTTGAATAGATTCAACAAATAACGATGAAATGACTCTTTTTTCAGAATAAGAAATCACAATTTAGTGCTAATTATGGAGTCGAGAATGACTGAACAAGGGAGTGGTTTCTGACACATGCTCGGAGACGAGTAGGGTTAATTTCATTTAGCATTCACATTGCTTACAACCAGATTTCTACCACTACCACCGCATTTTTTGTAAACAAAATCTTAATGTAAATGATTAAATTACTTGAATTAATTCACAGCTAACCATCTAGATAAACTTCTTCCTTCTGTCTATAATCTGTCCAGGTGTCCCCAGGGACGCAAGGGAAGAGTCTCACCACCTCTGCAGTGACCACGACCTCAGGTAGTGCCTCTGCCGCCAATATTGAAGCTGGACCTGCCCAGACCACTGAAGTCAAGGCTGCTTCTTCAGAGCCCCCATCTTCCTCAACCCCAGCAGGACCTCTAGAGCCTCCAAGCAGGCTGTCTCTTCCCCTGACGAGCAGAGAGAGCCAGAATCAGGCGACCACATCCTCTGTATCCCCACCTGCCTCGGAGACTAGCCCAGTAGAGTTTGACAGTGCCATCAGCTACGTAAACAAGATCAAAAACCGTTTCCTGGACCACCCAGAGATCTACAGAGCCTTCCTAGAGATTCTCCACACGTATCAGGTACTCGGGAGATAAAACGTGGTTATTTAAGTAGCTTTTTAGTTGCATAATATGATATAGGAAATGTAGGATTATTCATTTACTGAGTTTACTTGCATTGCTTATGTTCTGCCTTTAAGATTTTGTCTTCTAGAATAAGCAAAACCGAGGTCTCACAGCATTAATATTCTGCCCAGAATCTGAGTCCTTCATAAACGGCTTTATTTTATTTTAAATTAAACAAATAAATGTTGTAGTTAATATCTAGTATCATATTTCCACAGCACTTTTTTGTTTTGGGGTTTGTGTCTCCTGCATCAAGATGATGTTGAGCAAGGCCAAGCAATATTAACTTGGCTCTGCTTTTTGAAAATTAAGTTTGATGCCTCACCTCTGATCACCATTTCCCGCCTATCAACCCTCAGAAGGAGCAGCTAGAGGTGAAGGAGAGTCGAGGCAGCCGAGGCAGCAGTGGGATGACAGAAGATGAGGTGTTCTCTAAAGTTGCCAGTCTTTTCAAGGGGCAAGAAGACCTGCTGGCTGAGTTTGGACAATTCTTACCTGACGCCAAGAGATCATTGGTCAGTAAAGACGCAGCAGACAGAGGCAAATAATGTTGCACTTTCAGAAAACATGAAAAATCTTGGCGTTTGTAACAGCTAGGGGCCTGTCTCTGCACACATATTTTCTATACCCAGGCAGTCTTTTGGAGTGTTTGAAACACAAAACAAGCTATTTTGATATGTCAACTGTGACTTTTGGAAACTGTAAATGTTTCACTCCTTTTTGTTACTCTGACACCTTTTTTCTATGTGCCTTCTCTCCTGTAGTTCACAGGGAGCTCACTGACAGGGGGGAAAGAGACGCTGAAAAGGCCGGAGGATGATGACACAATAAACAAACAGAATAAAAAGAGGCCCAGGCCCATCCTACTGCAGCACATGTCCCCACTGCTCAAGGTAATTTCTCTATTTAGAGTAACTGCCTCAGGCAATGCGCCAATGCATGTATGCATGTCCTTGATCTCTAAAACAACTCTTTGCATCGTTCTTAAAGCAACAATTCAAAAGCTCCAACTGCAATAACGCTAATTACATTTTTTTTAAACGCACAGATCATCAAGTATTGATTTCTTTTTTTTTTCTTTTATAGAAAAAAATGAAGTATTCCTGTACCAAAGATCAGTCCTTTGCTTCAGTTGGCAAACATGGAGTCTTAAGAGAATTTTCCTTCTTTGATAAGGTGAGGCATCATTTTCCACGTTGGATTTCCTTCTGCCTTTCTTCATACTGTTTATTTGACCCACTTGCTTTCTTCTTCCCCTCTTATCTCTATTGATGTCTTTTTACTTTGTATTTTTAATCTCTATTTGATAACATCATTGGTCGGATTTCCCTGTCAACCCTCACATCATTCAGGTTCGTCGCCTGTTTAAAAGTCAGGAAGTGTACGAGAACTTCCTGCGCTGCATCGCCTTGTTTAACCAGGAAGTAGTTTCGGGAGCGGAGCTGCTACAGCTTGTCACTCCTTTTCTGGGGTGAGTGGATGGAAAGATAACTGAACAGAATAAATGTGTGAAATCAGAGACATGGATCCAGTAGCTGCAGGGAGCTGACAGGAGGTTGTAGACGTACTGTCTGGACTTGTAGAGGAGACAGTTTGGTATTACTGCAGGAAAGGACAACAATTGTTTTAAAACGTTGACATTTAAAAAAGGCTTTCAACACCATTGACGACTATTATGTTAGGGTTATAATGCAGACTTTTATCCAGATTACATTATTATAGGTAGGATTATTCAGATGGGTGACATTTGTTTTTTACTCAGCTGTTGTCTTCCTGCTTTATGTCATTCCTGATTCCATCCATCTCCTTACAGGAAGTTTCCTGAACTGTACACACAGTTCAAGTCATTTCTGGGGGACAAAGAGCTCTCTCATGCTGTGTCAGGGCTGTCAGATCGCTACATGGAGGGGGGAGGGGGCCGGGAGGTGGATTATGCCTCCTGCAAGCGCCTGGGGTCCAGCTACAGAGCACTGCCCAAGACCTACCAGCAGCCTAAATGCAGCGGGCGCACTGCCCTATGCAAGGAGGTACACCCACCTCAATTTTTCCAAAAGTATTGTCACCAGATCACTGCATCACTTAAAGGTGCCCTGTGGAGTTGTCTTGTAAAAAAAAGTTTATGTTTACACTCAGTGTCACTCACCATTTGTTTCATTGATGAGTGTGTTGAATGGATTAACTTCCTCATGAAATATTTGCAAATCATATTTTCCCTTTGTTTACATCCTTGCAGTTCTCATCTTGTTCTTTTCTAGCCTAAATAGTTGTAAAAGATAGAAAAGTGTCTCATAATGAAACATATTCCAATTGATGATCATTAACTTTTACTTTTGTGTCTGTATGTGTGTAGGTGTTGAACGACACCTGGGTGTCCTTCCCCTCTTGGTCAGAAGACTCCACATTTGTCAGCTCGAAGAAGACTCCTTATGAGGAACAGCTGCATCGTTGTGAGGATGAAAGATTTGAGGTACGTACATCGTTATGAGTTTGTTTACACTTCTTGCAGAGCCTGGAGGTTTGTAAACATTACAACTTATTCAAAAGGTTTTAAGCTCTTTCTGTCCCTTCTGTCATAAAGAGGTAATAATAAGATTTAAGACATACAGCAATTGCCACTAAACTGCAGCTGATGAGAGCTTTATGTCTTTAACTAGTTGGATGTGGTTCTGGAGACAAACCTGGCAACCATCAGGGTGCTAGAGAGCGTCCAGAAGAAGCTCTCCCGGCTTTCACCCGAGGACCAGGACCGATTCAGATTAGACGACTGCCTGGGCGGCACCTCTGAGGTCATCCAGCGGCGGGCTGTGTACCGTATCTATGGTGACAAAGCCCCTGAGATCATTGAGGGACTGAAGAGGAGTCCGGCTACCGCTGTGCCTGTGGTGCTCAAGAGGTCTGGACTGTCTTTTCATTTCAAATGTTATTCACAGAAAAAACTTTTAATGGAAGACATACAGTGGCTTGATTCTTATGTTTATGATCTAGATGCACAATCATTGCTATTACTGTTAATTAAGTATATAGATATCATTCTCAAAATTTCTTTTCAGAATTGTTTTTCTCCTGGTTTGTGGAAGTCTTGGGTACACTTATTTGGATGAGAGTTTGAGGTTCATCCAAGAAAATTTTAGGGTTTTTAATAAAAAAAACTAATCACTTTGGTACATTTTTGTATTTGTGTTTTAAAAGTTGGAAAAGCTAGAGCAGAATGATAAACAACCCACTGACAGCTTAATGATGAATCTTGCTTAAGACAGCCACTGGGGACTAACCAGCACCATCAGATCTGGGAAAAGTAATTTAGTTTTGATGCTCTCCATATTTAGCTTAGGTTGTGCCTAAAATAGCTGCGGTGTTGAACCTAAGCCTTATAATGCTAGTGAAAACTCTGCATGGTAAATGTGAAGAAAAGACTGTTGGACTGCATTTTTAGTTTACATTAGGTAAACAGGTTAGGTTTAACATAAGTGACAGAATGATAGAAATGTTGATTTGCTGATAGTACCAGTAAGGTCCTTGTATCAACAGGCAATGATCTTTGCACGTCCTGCCAACAAAGTCGAACCATTGCAGCAACAGTAAAAACAGTGTTTTTAAAGGAGTCATCACCCGGAAATCGCAATTTCTCTCGTTAAATCATGCATATTGGTGTTGGACCTCTGTTGAAACTTGCCTGAAAAGCTGGAGTTTGAAAGTGGCTTATTTTTTTCGCTTTGGCTCTTTTTCCGAACAGGAATAGCGCACAATAGTGCGCGTTCCTAAAGCACGAAATTTTGACTCTGCTCCTGTGGTGACGTTACCACAGGAGGCTACTTGCATAAGCATCGGCTCACAGCCGTCCTCAGCCAGAGTGAGCACGCCGAATCTGCTTATTTCTCTGTCATTATCACGCCATACATCGTCACCGCCAGCATTAAAACTCAGGTCTTACATGTAAAACACGAGTGTGAAAAGTAAGACGGAAAAAAAAAGAATTTACCATTCAGAGACATCCTGCTGTAAACGTGTCTCTTCCACCGTCTCTGCCTCTTCACTCTCCCGTTCGGTTTCCGACTCCGGCTCGTACATAAATGCCTGAATTCCGTAAGGTTTGTCATTTAGTGTGTGCGCCATGACAGGGGGCTGTTTGTGTTTTGGAGTGTGTGCATGCAGGCTCGCCCCCCATTCCGGCTCTGTCCTTCCTGCGGCCAATCAACGCGCGCCTCATTACATATTAATACAATGCACATCCAGACCGGTCAAAACCTCGCGCATAATCTCGCGTGAGAAAGTCGCGGTATGAAAAAGTGTCAGAACAAGCTCTATGTTTGATTTTTAAAAAAAAAAAAAAAAATTCTAATTAGTTTTGAGAATTGATCCAAAGCGATCCAAGAGGGACTGGATATGTAAAAAAACAGGTGATGACTCCTTTAAAGTGTTTGTGATTTCATTGTACTGTCCTTAGGCACTTGGAAATGTGTGTTTTACACTCGGCAGGCTTCCACATTTAGAATAAATTCTGAAAAACTGACGTGTTCTTTTGCACAGATCCTCACATAGCCTCACAATCAAAGTCCCTGACAGACAGGTTAACATAATGGATGTATAGAAGTGGTTTGTATTGTTAAGTGTCTACATTTAAGGTGTGTCTTCGTCTGCAGGTTGAAAGCCAAGGAGGAGGAGTGGAGAGAGGCCCAACAGGGTTTTAATAAGATATGGAGGGAGCAGTACGAGAAGGCTTACCTGAAGTCCCTCGACCACCAAGGAGTCAACTTCAAACAGAACGACATGAAGGCCCTGAGGTCGAAGAGTCTTCTCAATGAAATTGAGAGTGTCTATGATGAGGTGCAAACATTCTTCCAGTCCTCCAACTCTAGAGCTTTCATAATTATGTGTTGAGTATCAAAGCCATATTGTAGGTTGGACATAATAAAACACTGTATTATACTTTAAAGTGCTAATGCTCCACTTAACCCCTCTTTTTGACTTGGAATTCAAACCCAGAGCTATGTGAACAAAACAAATTGAAAACATTTCACGAGAAATCACATAATCCCGGTGGTCTTTGCGTGTTGATTGTGTGAGTTTACACCCAACATTTATTACATTTATAACAACATCATTTACATCGCATGTAGTATTTATTTAAGAAAGTTTGTTTTCTTTTCTGCTTTACTTATTTGATCTTAAAAGTTCAGTCGTGACATTGATTAAATAATCTGAACTCCAGGGCCTTTATCGCCTGGCCTGTATCAACAGATTGAGTTGCTCATTTGCCCTGAAATGATAAAAGTTTAAACTTTATTTTTTCTCAACACTGGACTACAATAATCAGCTGGAATCATAGGTTTGAATATTACGTACAGTTCATAATTATACTATTATTTCCTTGCATGCTGTTTTACAGTATACATTAGGTATTGCTTTTGTTACAGGAAAGCTTTGTAGTTGTGAGGGAATTGATCATTTTCCCCCTTTGTACTTTGAGGCAAAACCCAAGCCCTGCCCAACTCTCATTACATCACCCATCAGTGAGAGTGTTTGTTGGTCTAGTGTGAAGCAGTGCATTCCGGTTGTTGAAGGCGTTTTATCCCTTGAGAGAAAGCAAGACCATAGCCCCTTTTCTGTTTGCTCTGGTCATGTAGCACCAGTTTAGAAACGTATTTTGGCTTTCTACTGCATAGGCAGCCAAGTTTTTGCAAGGGGCATCATTCCAGCGGTGATGTATTTCTTCAGTGATTTGTCACAGTGTGTCTTTCTGTTGCCTACATTAACATGGGTTTTCCTGTGTATCTCAGCGTCAGGAGCAGAGCACAGAAGAGGGTGGAGTTGGCCAGCAGAGTCGTAACGGCTCTGGTGCGGCCTCATCTAGTGAGCCTCATATGTTGTTCACATATGAGGACAAACAGATCCTGGAGGATGCCGCCTCGCTCATCATCTACCACGTCAAACGCCAGCCCACCATCCACAAAGACGACAAGGACCACATCAAGCGCATCATCCAGCACTTTGTCCCGGACCTGTTCTTCTCCCGCCGCGGGGAGCTCAGTGATACTGAAGAATGGACAGATGAGGAAGCTGAGCCTGAGGAGGGTGGAGAGAGAGGAGCAGCAGGAGGAGGTGGAGGAGGTGGAGGACTAGGAGGAGCAGCAGCAGCAGCAGCAGCAGTAGTAGCAGTGGGAGGAGGAGGAAATGGTAATTCAAATAATGCATCAGGAGCAGCAACAGCTACAGGTAGTCAGCCTCAACCCCAGCCTTCCCAGTCACAGTCTCAGGCCCAGTCCCAACCCCAGCAGCAGCAGCTCAACGGGGAGTCCAGGAGGAGGCGCTGCAGCCCCTCCCAACCTGCAGACACAGAGGCCTCAACAACCTCCAGTAGCATGAGCCAGCCTGGAGGGACCGCTTCATCTACCCCTGGATCTACACCTATGGAGATGGGTTCAGGTGCAGCTGGGGAGAAGGTGGACCTACGTGACCCTGAAGCAGAGCACCAGAAGGATCTGGACGGCGTCTACAACCTTTTCTTTGTCAACAACAACTGGTATTTCTTCCTGCGGCTGCACCAGACCCTGTGTTCGCGGCTGCTGCGGGTTTACCGACAGGCAGAACGTCAGCTGCTGGAGCACCGAGCGGAGCAGAGCAGGGAGAGGCTGCTCATGGCAGAGGGACGGAGAGAAAAAGCATGTGACCTTGCTATGGAGCTCCGCCTCAAACAGCCAAGTAAGTTCAGCTACTGGTCAGTTCTACAAGTGTTTATAGTTCAAGCTGGTTCAGCTAGCTGTCACATCTGACTCAACATGGACAAATAATCTCAGTGTAGGAGGTTTTGTTTTTAGATTCTGGAACTATAATCAAGAGGTGTTGATGAGTTAATTAGTCTTAATTAATAAGCACTGATTCAGTAAGTTCATTTAAGTCACACTGGTTCTGATGCCAGTTCACCCAAATGAGGCCAGGATTCGGTGTTCCGTCAGTCAGGCTACATAATGAAAGGAAACGAATGTTTGAAAAGTATTACAGATGTGTTGAGAGACTGATGCTGTTCTTTTGTTTCCCTTGCCGGCATTTGAAACAGCATGATGTTGAAGATTTAAAATGTCAAGAATCTAAACAAGGAACATACTGTTCAGTGGGTTTTTATTTGACTCAATCTAGTGGGAAGTGCAGTATAGTGTTGTTTTGATTTTGTTTTATTTGAGCAGGAATCTTATGAAGTTTTGTAAAACTGAATATCAACATCAAGGCCATTCAGAGCATTTAAAGCCCCTGTACGGAGTTTTTAACTGGATATGCAAAAGTCTCTGGTTTCTGCTGATGTGTCTCTGTTACCTACAACAGCAAATGAGCCCATCAGCGTGAAGATACGCTATTTCTAAGTAGTCTAATTCTATACCTCTGAAAGGCCTTGGTCGGGTCGGACCACTGACGAAACGATTTACGGCAGTCAGACCGGAACTGACGACATTCAGGATACGGCATAGCTGTTTTGTTGCTACGCTAGCCAGTGCTAACCGAGCTAAAACTTTTGTCATGGCTGATAATGAGACAAAGAAAAGAAAAAGAATTCGAACCGAAGACCAACGAAAGGCCAAGAGGGAATCCGATCAAGCTAGGGCTAAACACGGATAAACATTGGCGATTCCTTCCAGAGATGGAGAGAGTTGCGGGGCTTGAAGGGAGGGTCGGATCCAGAATTCGCCCGATTCCTCCTAGACGGGTTTGTAAATTTTATTTCATTTATGAAATGTAATGCGGGACGTAGTTTACAGCAATACATGAATTTATGTTGTTACAACAAAGCTGGCTAACGTTACCACTAGATTAGCTCTAGATACTACACTCGTGAAAACGACAACAAACGTCTTAGATCACGCATCCATTTCAGCTGTGTGTATCAGCCCAGCCGACCTGCAACGATGCATCGGTAATATCCTCTGTCATTATAAATGTTTCAGTTTCTTACTTGGAACAAAACATCCATCACAATCACTGTGACTTTGCTGTAACGCTAGCTCTGTAGCACCGTGGGTAATATATATAGCTGGGAAATTGCAGTGCAACAGCAGCATTACTTTGTTTCACCGGCGGCATATTATATCAAGTAGAAATACAAATAGACACATTACCTCGTCCATATGCACGCTGCAGATAGCTGCTAAAAAAAAAAAAAGTTTTCAAAGCAAGTCCCGTCGTCTTTCCAACGTTTCCAAAACAAATCTACACGCGCCGGCCAGACAAACGTCTTCACGACAGTGGGCGCTAGAGCTCATGGGAAATGCAGTCTTCATTCCGGCAAAACACTACCGCTTTCGTCCAGCGGGGCCGCCAAAATCAACACTAAATGAAAAGTCTGTACAGGGGCTTTAAGCTTTTTGTATTTTGGATAATTACATTAGACTAGCCTATGAGACACTGAATCTTACCGTAAGGCTGGAACTAACAATTCTTAATATCAATTAATCTGCCCTTCATGTTTCAATTAATCAGGTGGTCATAAAATGGTGGAAAATGCAATCACAATATTGTTGAGCACATGGTAACGTCATTAAATGTCTTGTTCGGTCCTACCAAATGGAGCCCGACCAATAATGGATTGCTGGGGTTGGTGTTGTAACCTACATTGGGGTGTAAAAGATTTCCAGTATCAGTATATCACCAGATGTTTTAAGACCAAGGGAAAGCAGCAAACTCTCACTTTTGAAAACCTTAGAACCATCAAATGTTATGTGTTTTTGCTTAAATTAGATAAATCATTTATAAAATAGATTGATCTTTCAGCTCGATCGCAGAGGAGCACAAATGCATATCAGGCAACAGTTTGAACTAATGATATCAACTCTATCACCCTTTTTTAAAGAGCTGGTTTTAGTTCAAAACTGAGTTTGAACTTTAGTATTTTCTTTGTCCTGGAGGAAAAGACAGGGTGTCCAAATCCTGCTCTGTCCCTCCTGACACAACACATCCACTCTGACACTCGTTACACACAGATGTGTCTAAAAATGACCAGACCATTGTTCTGTATGTTATTGAATTGTGTGAAATTTAAATTTTACAGTGTGTTTCATTTGGACGCCTGTGGCTGTAACTTCAGGTTAAAACATCAGATGATGAATCAGAGTGAGGAAGGAACATGGTGAATGTGACTATACATAACGTAAAACTTTGATACATTACCTTATCCATGAGCCTGGTTTTTGCCTGAGTCACCACATCAATTTTCATCTGCAACGTTGGTTGTTAACTGTGTCTCCCATGATCCCAAGCCACTTCAGAAGATCATCAAACTTGTGATGTCAAGAAATGCAAAATATGTATTCTCTGCCACAACGAGCATTCGTTGTAACAGTTGTGACACCTTTTTGTCTCCACAGGTGAGGTGGAATTAGAGGAGTACTACCCGGCCTTCCTGGATATGGTGCGCAGCCTGCTGGATGGTAACCTGGACTCCACGCAGTATGAAGACACACTGAGAGAGATGTTCACCATCCACGCCTACATCGGCTTCACCATCGACAAGGTCATCCACAACATCATCCGGCAGGTAAGAAAAGTCACCCGTCACCTCATATCAGACAATAGAGACACGCACGACATTCTGACCAACACTGTCTCTGACTTCAGCTGCAGCACCTTGTGAGCGACGAGGTGTGTCTGCAGGTGGTTGATGTTTACCTGGCTGAGAGAAAGAGGGGGGCAGCAGGGGGAAACCTGTCCTCTCAGTGCGTCAGAGCAGCGTGGGAGACCAGCTACCAGTGGAAGGCAGAGAGAGTCATGGCTGAGGAGAACTGCTTCAAGGTGAGCAAAGTCCTGCTGGAAGTAGGACTACACTACATATTTGCGAAACTATTTCCTATTGTGAACCTCCACCTTCGCTGAAGTGGAAATATGCTGTTAAAGGTTCACTATGTAGTTTTGAGGAAGACATTTTTATCAGAAGAGAAAGATCTTCATTGGCTGTTTTGTTATGCCTTAACACACTAAATATTTTTTTATTTTTTTTTGTGACTGAATAAACTGGATAAACAAACTGACCATTTAAAGGACAACACAGTTTCATACTGTTTTACTTTGTTTAAATGTGGCGGACCCTGCCACCATTCTACCTTCACACAGTGTTCTTGGGACCTTTTTTTTCCTCTGAGAACAGCTTGTTTTTCTTGGTTTGTACTATTACCTCTAATTATTATATTAATTATAATTATATTATACATATTCAAATTCAGAGTTTGAATCCTAAAACTACACAGTGCACTTTTAACACTTGTTCAGAGGATAATGAACAATTCTGTCAACATTAAAACAAAGCTTATCACTAACATTTGTTTATGATGAAGTGTTTTTTAAGGATAATGATCAAGAGAGCTGCATCCTGCTGCACTGAAAGTTAATCATTTCCTTTCAGAACAAGTTCTCTTTAGGAGGATGTTGCTGCAGTGCTACAGATGTAGTGAGCTAAAGTTTGACCTGACATTTAAAATTTCTTTGCATTCTGTGTTATCAGGTGATGTTTATCCAAAACAAGGGTCATGTGACGATGACCATCGAGCTGCTGGACACTGAGGAGGCTCAGGCTGATGACCCGTTAGATGTACAGGTAAACACAAATTCATAAACCACCAAAATGTTTGTCGTCAGACATACTATGATAACTTAAAGCATTAATTAATCTTGTAGGATCAGTTATTTATGTCATTCTGTCTTCTCCCTCAGTGCCTGTCGAGCTACATGGAGCAGTTCGTAGGAACAGAGTCCAGTCTGTGTTCTCAAGCAGAAGGCTACTTCTTCAAACCCGTTTTCCTGCCCAGGTATTACAATTTATCATGATTATTTATACAACAAATCTGACTTTTTAAAAAAGTTGAAGCTGTGTATATACACGTATTTTAGCCACCCTTTCTTAAATGAAAAATAAGGCCAGTTCAGCTGATGACTGTGATACAATACCTTCAAAATATCGATGTTCGATACCATGGTAGGAAAAGGCAGCACCAGTGAGGGAATACAATTACAGGTTTTTATTAAAAGATAAATATAACAAGTAGAGCTGTCCCAAACGATTATTTTTCATACGATTAATCTAGCGATTATTTTTTCAATTAGTCAACTAATCTAACGACTAATTTAACGTTACATGACCAAACAAAAGTAACGTAGTAACTGTAACTGTCGTTGGTAACTTGTATGAGGAAAAAAATACCGCAGTTGTAGGCGGAGCACCGTCTGTCCTCCCACCTGTCCTACCAACTCTTCGTCACATTTCTGCATGAAAAACAGCGTCTGTCACCGGCAGCGTCTCTGTGTGAGAGGGGCTATTCTCATCCTCCACAGGTACTACCACTTCCTGTTTGGGACGACGCAAATTATTCATGTCGACAAATTTATGTCGTCGATTACGTCGACACGTCATCCCAGCCCTAATAACAAGGCTTGTTTATTGTGAGTTAAGCAAACGGACTCTAAGTATATTTATTTTTGGAGGCGGTGGGATAATGAAGGCACTAAAGCGGTGCATGTGTCAAGAAAGGAAAGCAAAAAATATGCAGCTGGTACTGGAGTAAACTGCTTTAATTATTCAATATTGATTATTTATCAGTATGTTGATACTTTTGACAGTAGACAAAATATTCAAAACATCCAAATCCATCATCAACAAAAGAAAGATTGTATTCCTGCAAACTGTCTGCACAAAGTTGAATGAAAATGCAAAGTTTCGTATGACTAAAATGTGGAATTATTAGTGAACTTTGTGCTGACAGTGGGCAGAAGCTCATGCCTTGCTATGCATACTTACCTCCTATGCACCTTTTATTAATCGCAACATAATCAAAATCAGTATGAGTAAGTATGTGTCTCAAAACTGTGTTTAAATGAAATGTTGTGGTGCTGCAGAGATGCTCTTGACCATATTGTACATTTATGAATAAACAAAGAAACATCTGCCCCAGATGTTATATGTACAACGGAGGCAATATGGAGCAAAATTCAAAATCAATTTGGGCAGAGATCCACTCACAGGTAGAAACAGCAGATGTGAACATGGAAATATTTAAAGTTTTTGTCCTGTTTTATTTTTCAGTCGAGGCGTAGTTCTCACCTTTACCTTCTTTTGAGCCAGGAAAAATCCTGTTACATGTCAGGAATTTGACTAAGAGCCTGGAAAAGTTTCAGTTCAAACAAGTAATTCAG
This sequence comes from Sparus aurata, assembly GCF_900880675.1. Classification (NCBI taxonomy): domain Eukaryota; kingdom Metazoa; phylum Chordata; class Actinopteri; order Spariformes; family Sparidae; genus Sparus; species Sparus aurata. The sequence continues at coordinate 15,594,640 of NC_044197.1, read as the reverse complement.
TTGTTCTCAAAATAATCCAACATGAAAAGGTCTAACAAATGTGTCACTTCTTCTAGGAACCTGCGTCGTTTCCGTCGCTGGCAGGTGCGGCAGGTGGAGGCGATGCGCTGCAGGAGAGAGTGGCACCGCCAGCTGGGAGTGGAGAATGCCGGCAGTCTGGACTGTCGATTCAAACTTAACACTCACAAGATGGTGTTTGTCATGAACTCTGAGGATTACATGTACCGCAGAGGAGCGCTGGTCAAGGCCAGGAAGGTATGTCATTAGTTTTCTCTAAGACGTGATATGGAGATTCTGTGTGATGTGTGGGGGGGGATAATCACCCCTCGTCTTTTCTGCTTGTCAAATCCTGTTTGGACGAAGCTTTGACTCTTCCTCTTCTCTCTCTGCAGTCGCAGCACAGAGTGGCAGCGAGCCAGCACGACCGCTTTGACAAGTGGCACCAGGGCTGGCTGGCCAATCACGTGGCGACCTCGGCTGAGCGCTCGGTGCAGAAGTGGCTAATGGGCGAGGAGGAGGAGGACATGATCCCCTGCAAGACGACCTGCCTGTCGACTGAGGTGAAAGGGCAAGCAGTGAACAGATACCAGGTTTATTACAGTGGTAGCAAAGCCCCAGCCTCACCGTAGAGGCCTGCGGAGAGATGGACGTACAGCGCACGCACACACACACACACACACACACACACACACAGACACACAGAGGTTAATGCATGGACATACAGGACATTCATACACTAAACATTAACAGCTGCAGTCCCTCTTCTCCACATTCCTCCACGACATGTTCACTCATTCACTTCCACTCATGGATGAGGAAACTGGCAGGAACACAGTGCAGACTGTTGACACCAGTGAACAGTGAGTCAGTGAATGAGTGCACAGCGAGTGACGACGTGGAGAAACGAGGACCAACACAGACACTGATGTAATCAATGATAGAGAGCTCGGCCCTGATCGATGGGACGAGTCGGACACAACGGCACAAACGGAGCATCATCATCATTATTCTAGCTTCTCCGGTGGCACTAAGAGTTGATTGATGGACAGAGACGGTTGATCAGGTGAGACGTTATGAGATCATGGAATTTGTTTCAGAAATGTGAATGTCTGTTTCTTTTTCTTTATTTTTTAAGTCAAGTGTAGTTTTTAGCTTCTAAAGCCAGAGAGCCTTCTGTTTGTTTGTTGGTTGGTTGGTTTATGCGTGTTTATATGGAGAGATAATGGTAAAACGTGTGTATGTATGTGTATCCTGCTCTTCATTTTGTCTGTTTGTATACAGGCTCTACAACTCTAGTAATTGCATTATTACTGTATGTGCATATATACAACAGGGGTCCTGTATTTTTATATATGCATCTACTCGAGTTGATCGATGCATCTTAAGATCACGTGGTTCTTTACAGTGTTTGCTGTCAGCCAACGATGTTGATGTTTGCATTTCGTTTTTTTGTATTTTTTCCCTTTTTTGTGTTGTAGCTAAACAAGATATCACCAGGGCAACATGGAGTCCTTAAAATTAATTGGTTTAATATGGATGAAGCAGTCAAATTATGTATCATATTCATGATACTAAATGTTTACTTTGTATTGTCTTTTTTTTGCATACTGACATTGAAAATAAAAGCAAAATATCAGTGTTAAAATAGAATGTATAACATTTATCCTGTATCAGTTATCACAAAATAAACAACCTAGTTGTGACCTTCTTAGATGTTGACTGGCAGGTTGTTTGTTCAGAGACATACAGGAGACTCACTGGACACAATTTGCTAAATTGAAACATTGTTTTGGCTTAAAATAACGGCTTCAAAATCCATGTTAATGGTTCAGTGTCTTGAAATAGGGTGAATGGTGTCCCTGCCTCAGCAACTCCGCCCCCATCGTTTGTTTCTGCAGTACGCAACTTCAGTGAGAGAGAAAGATCACAGCATAGCATACAGGTTTACTTCAAGACATAATGCGTTTTTGTGTGTAGTTCGCACCTACATTACGTCTGACAAATTATTTCAGACCTGGGATCAGTAATTATGACAGTGGTGTTGCGCTCAGAAACCATGGGGGGGGCGCCAAATCACACAAAATACCAGTTTCTACATAATGTTGCTTTATTAAGTGGTCGCATTATCATCATCTAGCTGATCAGAATGAAACAAATCTATTAATCGTTTTATTTATTTTTCTAGCACAGATGTGAGAAATTGGCTGGTTCCAGCTCCTTTTCATGGTGATGTGAGGATTTGGTTTCCTTTTTTAAAATCGGTGTAATCTGAATATCTTTGGATTTTGGACCATTGATCAAACATAAACAAGACCATATGAAGACACCATCTTGCGCTCTGGGAAGTCAGAGACTAACATTTTTTTATTTACTGCCCTGTATTGAACATGTTGAGCTCTGTAAAAGTAAGATTTATTTTAGATACTCATCTCATTTTTCTTGTATGTTGTGAACATTTTAGTGAAAAACAATGACTTGCTACAAAGTCCATTACTAGCTGTTCAGGACAGCACAAGTCATTCATTTGTAGATTTTCTAGATTTTCACCTTTTCTGAGCCACTGCAAGGACTCTGGTTACAAATTCAGATTTAGATTATGTAAGATTTACAGATGAGACTATGTACAAGACCAAATGGCCATTATTTGACCTTGGTTTTGCAAACTGCTGTTTCTAAGGAGAGTGGGCTTTCATTCTCAACTGATGCACTTGTTTTCCCTTTTTAAAAGGGGGAAAATCTTGTGATTATGTTGGATTAAGAGGCTGGTTTGATGGTGATTTGTCACAAAGTTAGCTGTGTTCTCCTCTGATTTCGTGGGTGCTTCCCGTCTGCCAAGAAACAAGATTTTCAGGCTTTTCATGATGATTCATTCATCTTCACTGGCACACTGAACATGTTGGTGTCAGACTCAGTTTTCCCTCTGGGAAAGAAGAAAAAAATTGCACCAAATCCCTAATCGCTGCCAGTGTTTTTGGACAGGTTTCTCAAGCTTTTTTTTTTTTTTTGGCAGAGTTGTCAAATCTTAAATCTAGTCCGGACCTGCGGCGCCACTCTTCATTCCCAGAGAGTGAATGACCAACAGAGCTCATCTGTGAAGGTTAACATGGTTCTGACCCGCTCCAGTGTGCACTGCAAACAAAACAGAAATAATCATAGAACCAAAAAGGATACAACAAACTAAAATGAACTAATAAAAGCACAATGAAGAGGAGGAAACAGAAATATCCTTTAACTCTTTGCATGTTGATGTGCATTTACTTCACAGACCTGCAGCAAAGATACTCACTCAGCAAAGTTTCTTAACCACCATGAAGATCCGAGACGTCCACACCTAAAACTAAAATCTGTGACAGAGCTGCGATGATAAGTCAATTAATCGATTATCTATCAATTAACTGTTGATAGTCATGTTAAATATTTGCAGATTACAGTTTACCAGATTAACCAACACCACCAATTTTTCACATTAAATTGTGTTTACGGTTCTTGGGGAGAGCTTGCCAGTGATGTCACTCAGTGGCAAAGATGCATTGTGGGTAATGAAGGTGCCAGGTTTTGAAAAGCAGTCATCTAGCATTAGACTCCTGTAACACTGCTGGACCCTTTAAAAACAAATGAGCAAAATCGATACAGCAGATCCAGAGGTATAACCTTTTTTATTCCACACATTCTTAATCCTTTCTAAAACCTGGCACCTACATTACCCACAATGCAACTCAGCCACTGAGTGACATCACTGGAGGGAATTTATCAGATTGCATGCATCTTCCTCTGGAGCCACAAAAAGCTTCATTCTACTTTTATCACATATGTATTTGTTTTCTTCAACACCTGGAGTTAACCTTTGTGATTCATGATAGTAAAAGAAGAGTGTTTGGGTTTTTTGACTGTTGGTCGGGATAAACAATCTGAGGACGTCATTCTTGGCTCAGTGAAATTGTGATTGTGACTTTTAAGGACTGAAAATAATCAGATTAGTTGTCAAATAAAACAATTGTTATTTGCAGCGCTTAGAGAAAAACAGATTAGAATACTTTGGAGCAGCTAAAACTGTAATAGTTTAAGAGGAATAAATGAGTCTAGAGTCAGAGCGAGTTTTAAAAATAATCGTGGTTTATAAAACCCAGATATGACAGGATCACCAAAGTGTATACAGAAATACAAATACCATCAGGAAAAGCATCATAGAACAGTGTTATACACTCGACATGTACAAACTACTCGAGGGGAGGATGGTTCAGACTGTAAGACATTTTCCTTTCTTTATGTCTCTTAAAATCACATTTAGCCACAATGAATTTATTCTATTATTATTCTTATTTTTTTGTATCTTATCAAAGTAGAACATCCATCTACCAAAACTACAGGTACTATCACGTTCAGCTAGATTAGAGAGGGCACGAACAACATCGAGGGAGGGAGGGGAGGAAGGGATGCACACGTATCAAGCACTTTAACATCATGGGGGTTTCAGCAAGCAGTTGGAACAAAATTTTCACCCATGAGAAAAAATGGGATGTCAGGGCTTCTCACCGTCATCTCATCAAACACGAACTGTACAAAAGAACCCTGTTATTGTTTTCGTGAGTGGGTCACACATACTGAACAGACGCTGGTCACTAAAACACGATTTTCTCACAGAGAAGCATCTTTAAAAATGCTTCTAGTGAGCAAATGAAAATACCCCAGATCTGTTGAGGCAGATCTGGGATCAGTTTTAACAGTATCTTGTTATGGAGCAAGTCCTCTCTGTATGTCAAAGTGCTTCTGTCAGCAACAACAGCTGTTAACGTCCACAATATTTTTCATGCACTTTCACAAATGTACAAACAGTTTTACAGCTTCAGGTCACAAAAATCTCCTTCTCGATGAGCCCTGGACGCAACCACCCCCCCGCCCCCCCGGAGATGATGGAGCCTCGAAACATGAAGGAATCACCGACAAGATACGACCAATCACATTCTCCAGTTCCATGGATTTTTTTTTTTTCTGTCTTTATACAAACACATTGTCAACAGACTTACACATGAAACGAGTGCAGGATTGTGACTGATCAAAAAAAAAAAGCTCATCACCTATAAAATACTGCCTGTCTTGGAGCAGAAATGGCAAAAATATGAAATCAATCATTGTCACAGTGGCTACAATGATCGCTAATATACACATCATGTCAAATAAATTAAGATCTATGTACAATGTAGAACAAAAGCAGCATGCAGGCGAGACAACCGAGCCTTTTTACAAAACTATCTGCCGTAGTGTTTAGAGAGAGAGAGGCAATGTAGGCTGTGTGAGTGTTTCGTGTGTGTGTGTGTCCAGTGTATTTAAATGGTTCGGGAAGCCACCCATCTTCTACTTTTTCTTACTTTCTTGCCTTCCAGTTCACGTTAACCTCATTTGCACACAGAAGCGCTTCAGTCTTCTAGCCGCTACAGGAAAAAAAAAAAAAAACAGAAGCAGAGGAAGAAGAAACAGGACTTTGTGTAACATGTTTGTCTTGAAGCTCTCTAGGCTTTATCTCATGACTGGCTGGTGGTGAGGCGGTGTAGCCACAGGGCGGAACAGCAGAGCAGAGAGCAGCATGAGGGAGGGAGGGAGGGATGGGTGGTCGAACAGGAAGAGAAAGTGAAACACATACACCAGCATTAAAGTTAGCATCCTGTCTCTGAAAGCCAGAGGCCCAATAACAGCAGCAGCCACACACTCGCACAGCTGTTCAGTGTGCGAGCCGCTGGTCTGACAATAACCATGGACACAAATTCATTATCGAACCTCCCTCATCAAAGATTAGTAGATTACATTTCATCTAACAAGTCACAACACTTGAAAATGTTGTTTTTTAAGTGCTTAAACGAATGAGGCAACATTAAACATCAGAGACAAAAGACGTATCTGATCACTGGAAGGTTGAAGCTGTGAAACACGTCACAAGTTAAAGATATTTACTGTTAGAGAGTCTGAATGAGCTTTTTACAGTGTTGCCAGATATTTAACTGCCACCAAGTAGCTCAGTTAAAGTCTCAAACCTCTCCAATTATCATTTTATTTTGATTTATTTAATTTAATTTAAATGTAACTACGAGGAACTTTTAACTGGTTATGAAAGTCTTAATTTAATACCGATGCCTCTATTAAATGACCTACATGATCAAACAGGACCATCAGCAAGAAGATTGCCTACTTCTATATATTTATTTGAGTTTTTATGGTGCTGAGTATTATAATAATAATAATAATAATAATAATTAAGACTGTATTCTGGGGGTAATGTACGGTACTTTTAAAGTTTATTTTTGTTTTCCTGTCATTATTTTTAGTCTAAAGGTCTTACCAGAATCAATCAATGGCCTTAATTAGATGAAACCAAATCAAATGAGGTTGATTCATTTGGTTATAGCTTCACTTTTTGTTAGAAGAAATAATGCAAAAAGTGGAAGAAGTAGCTCAATTTATCACAACTTCTGCACAATTAGGTAAAAAGTAGCCTAATTGGGTACAAAACCATACAATCTGGCAAGACTGAGCTTTTGTCAGGCAGCATGGAGTTTCTAGGAGCGCTCGTATGAAGTGTGTCATTAAATACAAGTGGTTCTCAAACATTTTCTGTCATGCCTCCGTTTGAAAGATAAAAAAAAAATTCAGCTTTATTTTGGAAAAAACTAACGACAACATGAGCTGATTTGATTCTTGCTGAAAATGGTCTACATTTCTCATCAGTTTTTTTTTTAAACAGACACAAGTTACACAGTTCTCTCCTGCTTCACTGACAGTAAACATGAAAACAAGATGAGATTTTCATCATATTTTGCTTTTGACTGTCAATTTTGTCCATCTTCTATGCGACATGTTGTTTTATTCTGAGTAAACCTTCTTAACCTGGATGATAACAGTCTTGTGAGTATCAGAGTACTGGTGTTTTGTTGCAACTTTCATAAAATCAGATTCATTCAAGTTTGACAGCTCCACATTTTTCTCCTCTGGTCCCATTCACAGTTTGAGAACCACTGGCATATACTCTCTTTTAAATGACTAACAATTCAACTGAACATCCGACGTGGTGCATCACATATCTCTGTTCATGAAATAATCTACTCATATTTCTGGGATTTCCAACAAGACAGAACCTACCAGCTAAAACAGCCCAGTAAAAAAGTTTTTAGCTGAGCTTTGTGCAGGTTGGAGCCGCTGTCGCCACAGACACATTCATATAAATAAAGCTTTGGTAGTTAATGCAAAGAATAGCAATGCACACATATATACTGCAGCTAATCGGGCACTTTCAGATTACATGACACGAGGATTCACAAATTACTTTTGAACTAGGGGGTAAAATCGAGGTCTAACTATGAGCTTATTAAAAACGTGGCACAACGGAGAAAAACATTCCAAACATTATAAAATACATTAACAATCATCGTGTGGATGCAAAAACTAGTTTCACTAGTATATAAACAACACATGTAGAAGTACTTAACGCCTACAATCCAGTAATAATGCACATCAAAATATGTATGAAATATATTACAAAGCAACTTCACAGACTAGAAATGTTTGAATCAAAACATCCCTTTTTGTGTACAAGTAGGTTTTTTTTTGTTTCTCCATGTTTTGTGTATTAAATGCACTTTTCCTGCAAGTGCCTCCAGGGCTGTGACGTTATTACAACTCAACCGAGAAAAAGAAGACAAGAAGATGGCGTATAAAAAGAATCAACAAGTTGAAACCAGTTGATCTGTTTTGATATGCTGTGCTGTGTGTAGAGTCCTTCCTCAGGTTACTATGGAATTATATGTAGTCTTTTTTTGATTGGCTTGTCTTCTCCCTGCTGATCCTAGTGAAGTTTAAAAAGAGTGTAAACAGTCGTCTGTAGCCTCGATCTATGCAGCTTCTCCAAAAACAAATCCAGAAAATAAACCTAAATAAACAGAAACATCTCAAAGTAAACAACACATACTGACAAAGTCCTTTTTAAAAAAAGAAGAGGATACTCCCGGGCAGTGTGGTCGGTGTTTCCAGTGATGTGCAGAAGATTTCCCTTGACGTCCGTCCATCTGTCTGTGTGTCTGTGTGGCATCAGCTCTCTCATCTACTGTTATGATATTACACTATGCTTGTGCTTCAGCAGGTTTGTGTGTTTCTTCATTACAGTGTGTATACTATTGTGTGTGTTTTCTATACTTATAAAGACCAGATATACTCACATGGATGTAAACACGAGGTAAATAGTCCGAAGTGAGGGCAGCCTGAGGTCCTCATTGCTTTAAAGGTATCGACTGAGGGTAAAGGTCACTACGCTTGTTACAATAAAGGAGAAGGGTTGAGGTTGTGTGTTAGTGAATGAGGTCCTTGTAAGTATAGTATGTCTGAGTGTGTGTTTATGTGTGTGTACGTGCTGACGTTGTGGACTCAGCTGAAAGCCTCATCATCCGTGTCTTCGATTAGCACCTTTGTGTCCTTTTTCGATCTAGAAAAGAGGAAACAATGAAATTCATTATCAGATGTTTCATTTCGTGTGATCATTTCAACAGATATGCTGATGTTGGTTCACATTTTAATTAATCTAATTTATTGATGGTGGCACTTTGAACCAACCATAGTCTTTTTTTGGTTTTTATTTTGGTGTCTGTAACTTTTACATTATCCCTGGAGCCATATGTACATAAATTAAAGTGCATACATTGTTTGTTGTTTATTCACATTATTACATTCTGTAGTTTTTTGTTCCGTTTTCTAATATTTCTAATTCAGACGCTGTGTCTCGGTCTTGAAGAATGGATGGTGGACTGCAAATAAAATCGGAGATAACAACAGCAATAAGATCAAGACTTTATCATTCTGTCCCACCAAAAGTGTGCTATGTTGTATTTTATTTTGGTGAAATGTATAATTTGTTATTTACATTATTCCACAAAATCAGATTTTCACTGCATGGTCAGTGTGGCCCGAGGAATTCACAATCAATACATTGATTTTTTGTGTGTTTTGTCTCTTTAAATGAATTACACACAAGAGTGTGGCAAGAGAGTGTAACCATTATTGTACAGAAGTGTACATAAAAACCCCAAAACAGTTACAGTTAATGATATTTTCCACCAACTTATAGTTGTAGCAAGAATGGAAAGAAACTGAAAACTGAAGGTGCTGGATTTTTTACACAATATCAATACTTAATTGATATCAGTGCAGGTGTATTGCAACAGCACTAATAAATCAATTATAATTTAATGATATAATTTATTTTTTTGAGCACTTTGTATCTAGTGTTCCAAAAGAAAGTCTGTTATTGTCGTGTTGTTTTTCTCAATGACATGATAATAACAAAGATAAGAGAAGTATTCAGAATTAGAACATTTTTGAGACAGCCTACAATAATATGTCCTTCTGTGTGCATGTGTTACAAAACAAACTACAGGTGTGTAGGCCCTGGTGTCAGTGTCCATGTTATGTCTTACTGTGAGGAGGACAGCAGGGGGCGTCTGAGCGACAGGCTGTAGGACCTCTTCCAGATTTTCTTGCCCGAGCGGTTCCGGACGCCATCGTCCTGGTCCATCATCTGCTCCAGCAGTGTCTGGTCGTCGGCGTTGAGTGGCGCCACTGAGATGTCCCTTACAGCACGGAACTCACCACAGTTATTCAGGTGCTCGTTCTCCAAACGGAAGAAGTTCCACACAAAACGCCTGCAGGGAAAAAGGTGAGAGGGATGAACCTGACCTGGAAGAGAGCATATTGTCTAAAGAGGTGTATTCTCCTCATCTTAAATCATTCTGCTGTAGCATTTTCCAAGTACTTGTACACCTATTTTGTGAAAGTGTGGACGTTATCATGCAGTTAAGACCCACCTGAAGACCTCCAGAGGAGCCAGCACTGTGGCTATGATGTCGCCCACAGAGTGGATCTTGGTCATTGTGGTCAGAGAGATCTGGATCGTCCAGGCAAAGCGCAGGATTATATCTTCTAATATGGCACAGTAATAGTAGGCCTGGACAGAAGGGAGGCAGGATTAGGGAAACAGTGTGTGCATGTGTGTGTGTGTTTGTGCATGGGGTTCCTGTCATACTCTACCTTGTGTGGATAAACAATTTCTTCTCTGAGGAAGGTGTTTTCTCCTGCTCCACGGTCAAACAGGCCCCAGTCCATGCGCAGATCCCAGATCAGTGTGTAGAGTGAGCTGATGGTGGAGAACACGATCAGCAGGTAGAAGAACATGTCGGCGTCCGTATGTCCTTGTTCTGGAGCAAACACACACACGCAACTGATTATAGATAACAGAACTCAATTAAACAGATCGGGAATATAAGGAAGTGGATTTCTGCCTTTTAAATGAAGCTTTACGGGATTTACACGTTACTGAAGGACTCAGGGCAACTTCTGCAACAACATGCTGACCACTAGAGGGAGCCCTCCTGTCATGAATGATAGACTGCTGTCCTGTGGACAACTATCAGAGTCAAGAGCGGAATTTAAACTTACATCATAGTATTTTACACATCGATGACAGATGACCAAATTAAATAATACAAATTACCCAAATTAATTTGTATAAAAATGTAGTTTGTATAATTACTGAATGATACACCATGTTGCAGCCTGTTAAAAGCAACTACCTGAAAATAACACCTGTACTGGGCGTCTGTTTGGGCTTTATAAGCAGGTACTGTAAGAATATTACAATTAATACATCTTTATGGAGGACAGGTGATTACTACAGCTGCACAGAGAAACTGAAATACTGTGTTCAGTGTAACAGACGTTCTATCATGTCGACCTCTTAAATCCTCAGGGTTCAATAAACGCACATTTACAGTACGTGTGTGTTGTTCTTAGTGTCCCAGAGCAGTGAGAGTACGTACGACCCTGGTAATAATAATAAAACAGACTGTAATAATACGTTTATCTTCTCTGATATATACTCAACTGAAAACATCACTAGCCAATTTATTTAATATTTTACCTCATGTACTTCATAGATTTTGGAAATATATGCTTATAGGCATCCTCGAAAGGTACAGTTATTAACAAACAAGGATAGTATAAAGGATGTTACTTCATGGGCTTAAGAACACTTCATAAAATGCCGGTACACACAGTTTGGAAATGTATTTATTCAGTTTTTTATTAAATTTTACACAGCGTCCAAATTTTTCTGAATTGGTGTTGTGGAGAAGAAGAAATGTCAGTTAAATTCTTCTGTTTCCAACACTGTGTCCTTTCTTCTACTATCAAAATATTTTACTGGCTGAGTAAATGTTAATGCTTCTTAAAAGGGTAAGTACTTACAGTATATGTGCCCAGTGTTTCCTCTACATTAATCCAAGAGTGGTTGACTGCCACAGTAAGAACATTAACACAACAGCTAGATGAAATGGGAAATTGAACATTGTATTCTTGATGTTAAAACAAAACAAAAAACACCCACACAAATAGACATGAGGCCTACGGCGAAGAAGTATTATAAATGTTAACAACGTTAGGGCTGTGACCACTTATGGCACTAAAAACAAAAATGACCAACAGGGATGGACATTGAATAAATACTCAAATTACCCCCTGCTACCACTGCTGCAAAACAATTACAGAGGAAACCCTGTGTACCTGTGAGTCAGCATCAGCACACCATCATTAGTGCACGCTGGTTCTAATGATAATAATAACTACAATTAGTCCAACTGTCCATAGTTGATGAGCGTTAATGAGCTGGACGTTTGTTTATATTAGTTTAATGTCCTGAGTGACGTCCGTGCCGTGCTCAGCAGCGTCTGTGTGTCTCTGCAGGATCACTCTGGATGTGATTTGCATGTTCCTCAGTGGGCGTCGATATATAAACCAGCACCCTGTGGCCTATCACACTGACTCACACAGACACAGACACAGACAGCAGCCACCAGACAGGGACTGGCCTCGCACCCATTTGTCATAGTCACTCCTTCTCCCCGCTACCAGCCAACAAGACGCCGGGGAGCAGAGCTGGGGACATTTCTACTAGAGAATTACTGCTGTGCTGCTCTGTTAACGGCTGTGTCCATTGTGCTGTTTGCTTCTCCAGCTGAGCAATGGGATGGAAGTAGTCCCTGCGGCCACACAGAGATTTCCCAGCCGTAGATTAAACGTAGTCCTGGACAATAGACTCTTTTCACCAGAGAATATCCACTGATGTGATTTCCTCAGCTTGTAAAGTGTGGAAGTATTTAACCCTTCACTTTCTGTTAGGGCCAAGTCCTTTTTTTCACACCAGGCTGGTTAGCCACTGGAGCATTAAAAGGTTAAAGCATGGCGAGATGGTCATTGATCGGATTCTCAGTTGGGACTAACGGTGGTCACTGGCTGCTGTCACACATGCTGAATTGCTCGTAGCCTGACACACACACGCACGCACACACACACACACGCACACACACACACACACAGTTGCTATTGCTTTCCACAGGCAAAAGCAATTCAGCAGGCTCAATTTATGCAACAGGCTCACGTCCCAATGATGGAAACAAGTTCACGACAAGAACAATCAGTCCCTGCTGTTAACTGTGATTTCTCATCTGTTGCCAGGGCAACCCCCAATCCCTCATCAAGATAAAATCCTGCACTTTGAGATCACTTATCAACAGACCTCATGCAGCTACATACTTTAATTCCAACACTGAAGCAGGTGATTTACAACAAGTTTGTGCAGAATACTTTTCTCGTATCAGGACCATTGTTCACACAAAACAGATGACGGACTTTCAAAGGATAGTTAATTCCAGATGTAGATATATGAGCTTTAGCAGGAGGATGAGCAGGGGTGAATTAGAGTTCAAGCAAACAGAGAGAGAGACATTTGTTTTTCATCTTTATTGGTTAACGTGTGTTTGATTGAGGGTGTGTGTGTGTGTGTGTGTGCGCATTGATTCCTCTCTTTATAATGAACGAGAGGTCAGTACATGAAATGAAGTCATAAAAGCTGTCAGCTCTGCCTGGCCTCATCGCTATTCTAGAAGAGTCCAGCAGACATGTGTTCAGTCGCAAGCTGGTAATTACCTCTTTCTCCTCTCCTCTCCTCTCCTCTCCTCTCCTCTCCCATTTCCTATAGTTGCATTTGATATCTATTAGAGTCACCATCTTTTTCACACTCTGGGGCTCTCTTGCTTTCTTCTTTCCTCTCTCCATCTCAGCTTTCATTTTTACCTCCCCCTTGTCCTCTATCAGCTCTAAATGTTCTGATCCTTTGCTGCAGCTTGATATATTTCCACCTCTCACAGAGAGCAGCGGGACTAAAGTTCCTCTTTGGTCATGGTTATTCTAGCTGGTTTTAGGAGTTTTTGATGTTGAAGTCACAGACGGAGGATGTGTGCTTTGACTAGAAAAACACATCATTTTTTTCTCATTTATGATCCCTCACTTTGTAAGTTACTCAGTGCGTTTTGGTTTATTCCCCCTCCAAGCAACTTTCTCTTTATATTGAATGCTTGCACTTTTCCTGTCCATGCACCATGAAGCATCCTGTTCTCCTGCCTCTGATAAATCCCTCGGGTTTAAATTAGCATTAGGGGCTGAATCTAAAACAGCAATAAGTCTCATAAAGCTGAGCCTGTATTGATCCTGAGTAAAGCAATCTGCTTGATTGTCGGGCATTACACTGTATCTTACAGAGTTTTTGGGAATTCTGCCCTAAACCAGGAAATCCTCCATCATCTCTCTGGTTACAGGCCTGTGAGCATGGGCTGAGATTACAGTTTCGTGACAGTGTCGAATCAGTTCTTTACACTGCTGAGCTGAACAATTCTCTCAGGGCAGAAGGTTGCTCCGTTTGCAGCACCACATCAAACATGATTCAACCCTGAAGACCCACAACATTGCCCTTCTTAAAAACTGCTTTAAAGTTTGCAACATGTACACCAGAGGCGAGTCTGTACATATAATAATAATATTACCAATGTACGTAGATTTGCAAATTAAAGTCAACCTTCGCCAAAGACGTTATGGAGGTTGAGTTTAAGTAAAGATATCATGTCAACACATTACCTTGGTAAAAGTCAAGGTGTACTACATAAATAGTGCTTGAGTAAAAGTCTCTTATGTAAAAAATATTCATACATGTACTGTTTGTATATACTGTATACTGTGGGTCCAGCTGATTGTCAGATCTCATATTTAACATTTTTCCAAACATCTGTGTTTGTAATATGACTGCCAATGAAATAAATATTTTAAAGATAGTTGTGGAGCAAATGGAGTGTAGCGGAAGTTAAAATAGCAGAAAACGGAAATACTCATCATGTTCTTATACCAGCCACCTTAATACGCCTGCTTTTTTTCATCAAGATCCATGTGTATCTTTCTAAAATCTTTCCCCTTAAAATCTTGGGTCCATCCCTTTATCTGTATCTGCACCAAAAGTTAATGTGATCTACGTATCTGGGCCGAGACTCATCCTCCATCCATGTTTCATGGAAATTTGGAAATTTAATGATGCTGACAAACCAACCAACCAACAAACAATTGAATGGATGAAAACATATTATTTATATATGAAATAATAGACTTTCATCATTCATACCAATGGAGGACCTGGACACTGAATACCACTCAGTCATCCTCAGAGAAGGCTGTGATTTATTTGGTGCATTTATGGTTTTAGTATTTCTCTTTCCCGGAGCTAAATGGGTGCAGTTCCAGGAATGAGTGAGGTCACCCAGAAATCATCAGGGCTGTGAGCAGGTTAGCAATGAAGGTGACACATCCACACACAGACGCTGGGAGCTCTGCCAGATACTGACTGACACGCCAGCCACCTTTTACAGCTGGACCTAGTGGTGTGAACACGCCACCGACCTGCTGTCTTTTCAGGCGGCTGCTGGGTAATGCAGGCATCATCTGTCCTGCCAACACTAAGACAGCTTATTTCACGCAGGGTCTTTCTACTTTGATTGCTTCAGAGGCTGTTTCACCATTTTTTCTATATTTGGATGCAGGATGTTCTGTCATTGGAGACTGTATTTGTTCACTAAAGGCTTTAGAATTTACCAGAACCATAATTTGTGCAGAGGATACATCAAATATCTCTTATTTCCTCAACCAGCCATTCACTATCCATGTGTGTATGTGTGCAGTTGTCGGTCCTCTCAGCCTGCTCCTCCCCTTAACCAGCAACTGGTCTCGGCCTCCATTATCATGCTGGATGAAAGACAGCTTCATACAGAATAACGCATGAAGAGAGGCCATTAGTCTACAGGCTTCAGATCAGAGGAGGAAGGAGGATATGGTTTAATGGACGCCTTTCCTACCAAGCTGTGGAAGAAAAAAGGTCTGTCTGTCTGTCTTTTCCTGCCTCATTCAATATAAGATCAGTGGCGGTCAGATTAGGAAGCAAGCATATTGATTAAAATTCATATCTGAAAAGAATAAAGTCAAGCTGGAAAATAACATTTAGCGCTTTAAAAGGTTGAAGATGAGGTTTCACAGATGGCATTTTGCTAAAATAAATAAATAAACTGGCATCAGAGAAGAGTTTAAATATATGAGCTGCTTTAAAACGAGCCCCATGGACACAAATATGTGTGACGGACAACTGAAACATGAAGGGAGCATGCTTTATTGCCTGGGTGCTGTGTCTTTGAACATGAACTCCTTTGTGATAGGGCTTTTGAATCAGAATAATTGCAGGCTAATTGTAAGCTGTCAGGTGAGAGTGACTTGACTTTTAATGTAAACCGCTCTCTCTTTTTCTCTGTTTTTCTCCTTCAAATCTGGAAGGTCTCAATTTTCTTTCTTCCTCTGTATTTTTCTGTTTTTCCTTTTCTCTGCTCCGTCTCTTCTGTCAGATTGAAGGCCATATTGTGAGAGCAGAACCTTGTTTATCCATGTCTGTGTTTGACAAACCTTTTCCATTTCCATTATAAAGCTCTAGGCACCAACAAGAAAACCAAGGCCAACGTCTATCGTTTGCACTCAAGGTCATCTCTGCTTTCTGAGCAAACACAACTCAACACAAAGGCTCAAAAGCATGTGTGTTGTTGTCATTCTGATGTAACAGCAACACACAAACATAGTGGCTTTGGTTTGTAGACTTTTAGCTTTACACAGACTGACTTCTGTCTCCTCTGAGCTGGATTTTACAGCATTGCAGTTGACAGACGATGCACTTTCACATGCTCAGATCAAACCTAAAACATGAGGTAGATGACACCATAAAACAGATATTTGAGTGCACATATATTTGTCTTACCTCTGTGTGTGGCATAGAGCGCAGCGAAGGTGACGACAAAGAAGGTGGTGGAATATTTCCCAGCATTCACCAGGTGAGGGAAGGCCCTCTTGGTGTCACGGTAACGCCTCAGGCACTGGATGAAGCGGAACCAGGCAGGCAGACACTGGATGATGGCGCGCAGACCGTACGAGTAGCTGTGGCATACGTAGTCGTCAGGATCTAAAATAGAATTATAAAAAAAAAAAAGTCACGATTAGGTTGTAATCTCTCGTTCTCTTTTTCTCCTCCTCATCCCCTTTGCACAGAGAAGCTCATCATTATGAGAGTCACACGGTGACCTCTGTGTGGCCAAACATTTCCGTTCCATTAGCTCTGTGTTAATTGGCTGCGTGGAGGCCGGAGTGTCACTGTTGCTGGAGTGGACGGACAGCAATTACAAGCTCATTCACATCACGTGTCCTTAAAGAGCGTCTCAACTGTCTGGCACACAGTCAACTTAGTCCTTCACATTTACAACCAAAAGATTTTGGTCTCTATCTTCATATTATGATTTGAGGCAGCAAGGGAATAATAAACCGTTTGATTACCAACAAATATTACATCAATCTGTAATGTTTAGTCCAATCCAATATTTTTAGTGTCAAAGTGTTGCTGACTTTCAATATGCCCCATCTATGTAGATCTATTCCAGTTAGCATATTTTTGCTTAAAATGTCCAAAATTTCTTCCCTTAAGAACAGGTATGATACTCTGTGAACAGTTGATGAAGCAGAAACAGATAGAAATATAGAAATGAGAAATTCCCAGCCAAGAAACAAACACACATTACATTTACAACATTTTTACAACAATGTTTAAGTATTTTCAGGTAATTCTCTTCTGCAAAAGAGCATTAACCTTGCCCTCCCTGGGTTCAAAAGTGTAGTTTTTCATTTGCACACAGACAGAAGTGCAGAGGACATACAGCTTAAGATTAAGCCACTGTCAACATGACTTAACTGTCACCTTTAAACTTGGGCAGCAGACCCTTGCTGTTGCTCCACTGCAGCTCAAAGACATAGAAGCAGATGAGATACTCCAAGTCCATCAGAACAACCACCAGAGAGTTGAGCTGATCAGCAAGCCAGAAATCTGCAAACTCCACCCGGTGAAATGGTGCAGTGAATACGCGAAACTAGAAACAGACAAGAGTGGAAACAAGGTTAAAACGTGTATAAAAGAACTGAAGAAAATACACACATTCCCAATTTATATTCTGAAAACACCTTGATTGACCCTCACTTTTACAATATTGACCTCAGATGTTACAGTGAATTCTGATTGTGTGTATGTGCTTTCAACACTGGGAGTGAATTAGTCGTCAATTAATTAGCGCGCAATTGTCGCAGCACTTCAGTAGAGACGTGCAAAGCAGGGAACAACCTCTTTTAATGATCTGTAACACACAAAGGGGATCGAGGCTCCAGACTACCTTATCAGTACGCCACAGGAAATCCTAATGAGTCACGCTTTGTGTCTGTAGGCATGTATTCGTTCGTGTGTGTTACTGGTGTACAGCACAAACGCATGAAACAACCTGGCAGTGTTTTGTGGTGTGCTTCGGCTTCTATGGGCATGTTATTTGGGGTATGACTTTTGGCAGGAGCACAGTTATTGACCATGCTTTGTAAAATGACACTGCCGACTCTCTCACTCGACTCTTTCCATTTACCCCCCTCAGGCCACATCTGACATTCAAGAGCGACTGCATGCCTCCCTCTATGAACGCTATCGGACGCAAACACCAAATACACTCTCCCCCTCTACTGCAAATGTCAAACAATATTGATCTTTTCTTTTTTACACATATCAGCTCATTATACATTTCTCTTAACCTGCCAATCAAACTTTGTATTGATCTAGTGGCTATCTCATTCACATCCGCTGTGTTGATGTCTCAAGGCTAAGCCTGCTGCAGAGATGAGGTGAGTTTTTCATTTCTTGAACAAACACCGGTAATCCAGCTGCCACCTCTGTAGTTTGTTCTATAATGACATATTTTTCCTCTATCTTGTGTTAACTGTCAGAAGACAGTTAACACAAGATAGAGGAAAAAGGTTTGGGTACATTTCATAGCACAGGAGATTGTTTGTTCCAATAAATTACCATTTCTCTTCAAACATCCTTAATCACTTATTGCTTATTCCTCCAGGATACATGTACGACAATCATGTAAAACAGCTCATTTCAGCTCTAATCCTGTATAGATTATGAGCGCTCAGGACCAATCAAAGACTGAGGCAGCGGAGGAGGGCTGAGGGAGTGTTGCTGAGGACTGTGGGGAGCTGTGAAGGAAAGGACAAGGATATGAGGAGGGGGTCTTCTGCTGCTGCTGCTCGGGGAGAGGCAGGCAAGGAAGGAGGAGGAGGACGAGGAAAAGGAGGAGGGACATCGGAGCTCAGGGCATCAGCATACTGATAGATCTACGCCTGTAATGATTGCGCAGTCACAACCTCCACCTCCCCTGGGACGAGGCTGCATTCTATTATCCCTCAACCCTCTGCCCTCTGTCTCGCTACACCCCCTCTACACGTATGCACACACACCCCACCCTCTCTCCTGCAGGCCTGTAGCTCAGCTTAGACAAAGAACAGAGTAACATAGGAGGGTTTTGTAAACATGAGACTTGAGATAGATATCTGAATTGTACATGCATTCATGATGCCAGATAGTGATGCATGAGTGCGTAGACACACACACAAACACACACACACACACACACACGCACACACACACACACACACACACACACACACACACACACACACACACAAATGCATCTGGGTCATATCTTAATTGTGTCAGCAGCACAATATTGTAACAAAACACAAAGCTGTAAAAAAAAAAAAGACAAACACAAATGTGTTTTTTTGGTCTTATTGGTATTATTCCAATAATGTCCTACATATTAAGAACAACTGAGTCAAAACAAATCTTCCCTCACTTAAACTTAAACAACTATGACTTTGTCGACACTACACTAGTCATCATGTGTATGTATTTATACGCTTTCTGTTAAGATTTTCAACATTTAAAGTTGAGAAATATGAGTTTAGTTTAGACTAATTTTGCCAGTCTTAACTGGTCTTGTCTAATAATAAATTACTATTATTATTTAAATGAATGTGAAATTAATTTAAATAACCATTTTTCTCCTTAAAACAAATAACACATTTATTATTACTCAAGGCTCTTTTACTCCAGTTGTTTATGTCATATTCATGACATTTTCTATCTTCAGCAATTAAATTATCACAATCATTTTAATCACAATCTCGATACACACTAATTTATAATCTTTTTTCTTTGGCATCATTAAAAAACTGTATTGCATTAAAGATTGTTCTTTTTATGGCACGAGATCCTCATCTGCCATGTTATTTACAATATGTCACCAAAGGTACCATGTGAAGTTATTTGTCCAATCAGCATAGCAATCTAGTTGGATATATCACTCTATTGGTTTGTTCACGTAGCGTGGATAGGATCTCATCAATAAGAATGTGTCAAGTTTAGAAACAGAAGTACAGTAAGATGACATTCAATACTGCAATCACTAAAATTTTCCTGAAATATAAACTGCGGATACCTTTGAGATCAATCATGAATCTTTAGATCGCCTACCCTTACTGAGCAGGTATCTCATATCATCTCACTTTGTTCGCATTTGATTCATTTCATTACGGCAGTCCTCTAACGCATTAATACTGCTGGCTCACCGCTGTCACATTTGTCTTTGTGTATGAATGAACCTTGACTGTTGAGCTCATTTATCAAGTTCCACTGTTGGACATATTTTCAGCAGTTCTCAGTAAGTATGATTAGTTGCAGCAAAGCTCAAATGGCATCACTGGAATTCTTTCAAAAGTAGGAGGTGTAAGGGAAATGCTCAAATAAATAATAAGCGAACTGACCAGCAGCTTCAGGAGCCAGAAACGTGATTTGTAGTAGCAGGTCTTGAAGGGGTTGAGGAGGAAGAGCACCATGAAGCCGTAGAGGATGAGCGGGTTGATCTGCATTGGGAGGTAGGTGTACTCCGAGTAGAGACAGGAGAGAATACTAAGACACCACAACACACCCAGGAAACCAGCAATCTGCAGAGGAGAAACAGAAGAGACTGACATTACAAGAGTACTTGACATATAACCACAATTTACAAGGAAATTTGAATAATTCAGTGCAAATTATGTTGTGTTTTGTATAAATAAAACCCTGTGGATATTAGGTGTGTGTTCTGTTGAATAGAATCCTCTTGTTTTACATGGTAATGTATTTCTTGAATCTGGATTACCCTAATGACTAAACATCCCCATTCAATCTTAATGCATATTTTAAAAATGCATGATCACTCAAATCAATCGAGCAATCAATCAATTGCAGAGGAGTTTGTTTTCAGAAGACTCAAGGCTCTCATTTACTAACAGAAATAATAGTTTTTACTCTGACCTCAAACAGGTGTTGGTGCGAGAGGTTGTTTCGGGGATTGATCTCGAAGATGAGGACGTGGTTGACTCCGGCTTGTCTCCATCCGTATGTGTTAATGCCCAACAGGAAGATGAACTGGATCAACAGGAAACCACCTCGATAGATCCGCACCAGGGGCCACACGTTCTCGAAGCGGATGAACACAGCACCTGATAAGAACCACAGTGGATATTCTGCTTTGTAAAGAAAAGACTGAGGGAAGAAAACAATAAACATCTGGCAATCATGCTCCCTATTAGAACTGCTGGTTATCTTACAGTGACACATTACAAATTGTGCAACATGCTGAACAGGATATGAAAAATTTATGAATCTGGACGCTCACGTGACTTACCAGTGAGAATGAAGGAGATGGCCAGAATGATAAAGAAGCCGCAGTAAAGGCCGACACGAAAGGTTGTCCAGGCCAAAGCGGGCTGAACCAGAGGGGAGGAATACAAACAAAAAATGAATCGTCTTTATAGAATCTATTACTAAGACATGTGTAACCACTGCATATTAACAAGTTCAGATATTCTTTATATGCAATGGTAAGTCAAGTGAGGCAAAACTTAATGTAGCTACAACTTCCTGATTATTTTCTCTGACTCCTTTTATCCGCTTGAATATATTCATTATACGCATGCTTGAAGGGGAAACAGATAGATCAATAGTCACGCAGCACAATTCGAGTCAGGCATGACAGTAATTAATGCATTAATAATAGTAGATATAAAAGAAAGGAGGAGGGGGTAAAGTGCCACTATCCCAGCTTGTTTCTGAAAGATATCCTGTCTGTTCAACAGTGGAGAGGCACTTATAAAATCAATACTGGAGCCTCTTATGGTTTCTCTCTTTTCGTCTTGTCCTATATTCCTCCCTCTCTCTACTCCTCTCACAACAAACCTCTCACCTTTTGTTTTTAACCTTTGTTCACCAACAACAATTAGGCCAACATTACAGTAAGATAAACAATTTCTGGGATATTGTCAGGAATAGAAACCAAATTTGTATCCAGGTAATCAAATAATGTGTAAGTAATCTTTGGGGGAGATTTAATATCATAGTTGTACACATTTATTATCATTTATTCATCATCACTTTTGCTTTATTTTTTATTTTTTTTAATGATGTTATTGTGTAGACTCCCAGCCTACTAAAGAAATTACACGAAATGACAAAAACTTAAGAGTAAACTGGTTGATATCATAAAATGATCTTTCTTCTGCATTTGTAGGCCAGTAATTGCTGCTTGCAAGATAAGAATGCTTTATTTACTTAAGAGGAAAATAAGGTTTAAGGGGCACAAACTAGTTTCATGTCAAAAAGCGATGTTCAGAGAAGCCGGCTGTACTTCTGACCTGAGCTGCTCCCAGTGGAGGAACTCTCAACCTCTTCATGGCCCTCTGACGATCTCCTCCCTCCAACTCATTGGTGACGAGGGTCTATAAGAACACACATGCATAAACATCACTGATAATAGGCATGTGTGTATTGTTGTCCACCTTCCTCTTTGTGGCAGAGTGAGTGTGTGTGTTCGTGTACATGTGAGTGGGCACCTCTGTCTCAGAGATGAGCTGTGTGATCTTCTTGCAGGTGTAGAAAGGTGCAACCTCCACGTGAGCCACACGCCAGTCAGCTCCGCGAGAAGTATCCAGGATCTTGTCATGTTTCTTCAGGATTTTACGGAAACCAGTGAAGTTCAGATTCTGTGGACAATGGCAAGGAAAACAACTGTTTTAACATATACATATCAGACACAGAATTTAGAAACATGAAGCAGCTTTTCTACCATGACTGCATGTGTGTCTGAGAATGTGTAAGTGTGCTGATACCTGGTAGTTCTGGAGCAGGATGAGGCTGAGGTAGAACTCACTGAAGGCTAGCTTCAGGTCCTTGATGTTGTGGTGTTTGCAGCGCTCTTCCTGCGACAGGTGGAACATGGTCTTGCGTCTCCGCAGGCCAGGCGGAGCGTTGCTCTCGCGCTGAGCATCCAGTGAAGACTGCAACTCATTCTGCAGCGTGGCAAAACGTCTCTGGGCTTCTGCGAGCTTTTCTACAAGTGGGAGGACAAGAAAATAATTCAAAAGAGACTTTTGGTTTTTGTGGTTTTTGTCCGACTTATTATTGCTTCTACAACACCACATCCATGCTCAGGGTTCTTCCCAGAAATTTTTAGTGTAGCGGCGCACCGTCTGTCGGGGGGGGTGCCAACGCTCGTCAACGTCAGTCCCGGGGGGGGGGGAGACATGGACGGACGGACAGACGGTCATCAACTCCGTCAGCCGGGGGACGGACAGACGCTCATCGCCGTCAGCCGGGAGCTCCTAGCCGTCAACCGGCGGACGGACGAACGCTCGTCACCGTCACGCGCGGAGTATAGCGGTGCAGCGCCGCTGTTCCACCGTCTGGGGAGAACCCTGATGCTTGTTAACCACTGGACTCACTATTGTTACCTAGTTATATTTTATATAGTCTGACTCAATAACTTCATGTTTAGTCCTGTTCTAGTATGAACAGATTTGATTAATCAAATTCCATTTTGCCTGACACTACTGGTAAGAGAAGTCAACTAGCTGGTTGGTAGAGGACAAAGAGAAGGTGACAACTACAGAAAAACCTTCTATACATCCTGTCTCTTTTGCTCTCCTGCTGTCTGACGCAGAAAGCAGAAGCATGGAGACTATTAGGCTGAGCTGACATGTAAATGCAGCAGAGGGAGGAACCATTATCTGGGTCAGAGATAGGTTAATATACTCGGAGAGGGAGAGGAGGGGCAGAAATCACACAGGGCAGTAACCTGCATTACATTAACTCCTTTTGCACTTCTACTATCTACTTAAAAAAAAAAGAAAAAGATAAGCACCCATTGCTTTTGTAAATTTAACTAATCAGAAGCCGTACCAGGTTCAGCCACTAAACAATGAAGCCCGAGTCTTCTTTCCCTTATCTCCTTTCCTTCTATTCTTATAAAAAGTCTGGAGACAGAATTAGAGGCAGTCCGAGTTGCTGATTTCATTGGGATGGATGGATTGGGATTATGGACAGCAACAAAGCCAACAAACACACAGATTTAAGATGAGTTGAAGTTTCTAATGAAATGCAATATGTCATTTTTATATTAATTATCTTATAGAAATTGAGATTTCCTGTCTTCCTTGATTATAAGGCAGAGTAGATGCTATACAAATGATGTGAAGGTATCAACACACTAAATCTATGAAGAAATGCACCCGGTCTAACCTGTCTTCAACTGAGCTGTAAGGATTATAAACTACACAGTCCCGCGCTCTTGCTCAGGCCTGTGACAGCTGACCAATCAGAGCAGGCTGGGCTTTTCAGGAGGGGGTTCTTAAAGAGACAGGCACTATAACTGAACATTCAGACTGAGCATAAACAGAGGGGCT
Source organism: Sparus aurata (assembly GCF_900880675.1). Lineage (NCBI taxonomy): Eukaryota > Metazoa > Chordata > Actinopteri > Spariformes > Sparidae > Sparus > Sparus aurata. Next base: position 15,570,547 of record NC_044197.1, on the reverse strand, counting down.
GCAAAAATAGACCGTATGAGAAAAATTATGTGTTTTTTGAACATTAAAGCATGTAAACCTTTTCTGTTACACGCCATAATAAAAGTAAGAATCTAAGAACTTAGCATAACAAGGGACCTTCTACAATGATGTGTTGATGGACATGTTTGGAACAAACTTTAACATAACACCAGTTTTTTAATTCATAATTTGAGAAATTTGCAAGTCATTTCTACTCCTGCTGTGACTTTCAAGCGCTTCCAGCTGGTGCAAAAAACATTAAATTAACAGACCTGGAGTCACAATAAGAACAGTGTTGTATGTGACAGCATCTGATAACAAAACAAATTTGATTTGTGTTTAAGCATACCAAGGCTCCAGCAGCTGCTTCTCTGTCCTAAACTAAGAAAAGCAGCAGTGTTGATGTGGCGGGCTCACCGGTGACTTTCACGCTTTGCTGCCTACAGACACACACACAAACACACATTCTCCAGATATCACACTACCTCAATCACATTGCTTGTCTTCGACATCTAAATCTTTCCTCTTGACTCATACAGTCTGTCAAAACAATGCTTGGGTGAACACATGACAACAGGAGACGTGAGAAAGTCAAGACCCCGACCGCTTTTCACAAGTAGGTTTAGATTAAATCTGAGGTCGGGAACTGCAGTGGCACTTCACAACAGAGGACGTGTCTGAACAGTTCATCTGAGTGGAGCTAATGAACCTTAAACAGACAGGTGTTGGAGTTTTAGGTTTCCACTTGTGTGGGTTTGAAAGAGAAGTTTAAAGTGCCCGTTATTCTTCCTCAGCTTTGAGGAACAAACAGGGTGAAAGAATTTTCAACTACAGCGGCAGTCTGCAAAAACATCTTTAACCCATAAGGATAAAAGTGAGTCCAACAAGCTGGGTTTCAGCGCAGTGCAGCAGAATGGCTTTGAGAGGTCAAGGACCCCTTTCAGAGGGAGATACAGAGGGAAAGAGCTCTGTGGAGGCAGGTGTATTACGTAAAGTCAGCACACAATTTATCTCAATCTATCCAGCGCTCTCTCGCAACCTGAGCACTTTTTCAGACTACTACTCCCATACACACACACTAAAACACAGTAACTGGCATCAGATAAAGCTGCCTGTCGGACACAACTCTGCAATTTCTTCCTTCACCCTCCTGTGTGGAGGATAAACAAGACGCCCGAGAGCAGGAGGAAAATGTTGATGTTTTCATACACAACATTTAACTAACCTCAGACCTCAGGTCTGCCGAGGAGGCAGTGACTCACTAACTGCAATACTGATGTGATGCAACTCTTCTCTTAACAGACTTAAACATGTCACATGTAGGAGGAAGAACATCAGAAATGACAATTAAGTGTTCTGTTTTTATTCATATTATACAAGGACAATAACATATATATGAGACAACAAAAATAATTAAAAGCTTCACCGCTCTCTTGAAAAATTATGAATTGATGCAGAAAAGTCAATAATTGGAAATCTAAAATCCAATTTTCAACATGACAATTGCCTGAAACAATTCTGTACGTGTATTTTTTTTACTACTCAACCAATTGGATGGTGAAACGTAGATGTAAACATGTGCATTGTGTTTACGTTCAAAGCTAGGCAACTGAGTTATCCAACTCTAGCTATAAAACAAGGAATCTCTGCTTGTCTGTGTGATTTTTATTCCCATATTTTGAGAACCACTGACCCAACCTCATTCTCCCTTGGCAGGGCTGTTGCTGAGAACCCAAGGCAGTGCATTGTTGAGTATTAAAATATATTTGATATTTTCATGGTGGCCTCAATGTGTCTGTGACAGTTCAGGAGGCTTAAGGGTGGATGTGTAAACCCATCACAATACCAGATAATCTGTGCCAAACAGCATTTTTTTTTAACAGGCACTGCACTGGCATAATAAAGCCGTAGGTAGATATGATCTAAATGTTGTATTTGTCAACAACTACTACAACTCCTGTTGGCAACCATAAGGCAAAGCAGGGGTATAAAGAGATAGCGAATAATAACTCAACACTTTTGTAATAATGTAAACTAGGTCTTAGTTTGAACAATAATAAAACCCTTACAACTACATTTTACATTTTATTAAAACCCATTCATGAAATGTTTATATACTGCTAAATAATGCTAAATAGGGGGACTTTGTTACCTACATACTGTTTTGTCATTAGCAAAGAAACTGTGTTCATATTATCTGCAGCAGATTATGGACTAGGACAACAAAAGATGAGTTAACGAGACATGGCCTCTGCATCAGCTAACAGTAAGCGTCTTACATATGTCAGTGCTCAATACATACACTGTTGTTAGAGTAAAAACAAATTCAAGAGCTTTTAAGTTTCTTCTATACCTCAGTAAATCTGCTTCCTGCTAACAAGCTCTGCCATGATTTATATCATGTTTGTTTGCTTCTCGAGCCATCCTTCTGCTTTTTGTGTTCCATCACCATGAGCTGGAACAATCTTGCCAGTCAACCTTGGCCCTCAGCTGACCTGTAGTTGCACAAACAGCCTCTAGAGGAAGCACTGCCTGTCTTCAGATACCTCACACTTACCCCTGAGCTCAAAACCAGAAGGCAACCTTGTGGTACCCGAATACCAGAATATATTATGGCTTCCTTCTCATGTTACATGGCACACACATACTCTCACTCCCTGAAATACACACAGAGAGGCTTGCTCGCCTAAACATGACGACCACTGGCTACTTCAATCAAATGACCACGACTAGATGCCATATCATTTGGCACTGGAATAGGCAGCAGCTTAGCACAGAGTAAACAAACTAATATCTAAAATTATGACAGAAGATGATAGTTGATACCCATAACAGTCATTATGTCATAGTTTATACAAGATATCATTGCATACCATATGTAAAATTGCTGAGGCAATAATAACTTAAGTTAATCTGAGATCAGGGAGGAAGCATTATTGCACAGTTGAATCAATCATAAAGAAATGTACAGATTAAATTATAGTGATATTGCTTTGTATCATCAAAGTCAATTCAATAGTTCCTCTGACTCGCAGCACAGTAATCACATAATTGATCTGAAACTGCTTTCCTCACTTGACTTATATACTCAGCATCAGCAATTGTTACCTGAAATGTAAGTGAAGTTGAATAAATACCTGAATAGAATGTGTTGATTTTCAGGAGTTCCTTCTCGCAGGTCTGGAAAAACCTTTCCTCAAACTTAGCATAGTATCTCTTCACGGTGTCTTCATCTGTGACTAGAGTGAGAACAAGAAGAAGAAGGAAGGTTATTAGTTGTTTGTCCAAGGACTCAAGTATGTAAATATACTGTTGCACTTTTATAATCCTGACCCAAGGAGGATTTTTGATTATGGTTCCTCAGATCTGATAAATAATTAAATGAAACAAGAAGGGTGAAATACAGCAGTATACGTAAAGAAAAAGTTATTTGGTTATTGACACCAAAACCACCTACATGTACCTGGCATATCTCTCTATGCGTATGTGGAAAACAAAATATTCACCAGGGCCAGATAAGTTCAGACTTCTCACCACATTACACTTAAAAACAAATAATTCAGTCTTGAGAGTTCAATGTTGGTTTGGTTTTAATACATAAGCAAGTACATAAAACTGAGATGATCTCTGGTGAGCAACTGAATGTGAAACCGTAAGTACATGGAGTTATGCCCTAACAATATTGTGGCTCTTAAACTTACATTCCCACTTAAGTTATTTTAGCTTGTCCTGTCTCCTCTTAAAACCACTGGTTCCATTCCTCTTCCCCTGTGTGCCTTCAAGTACAATTCAAATTAATAATATCTACGTTCGTCAGTTATTGCCCTTCAGCTGCCGGGCAGGTTGATCTCAAACACTGGGAACACTTCACTGAACACAATCCTGGCAACACTCCGTGCCTGTGATTGTTGGTTCTCAAGTCAGCTCTAACTTAATAAAAAAAAATTAATTAAAATACACAAGTTGTTGATTAAGCTTTTATTTTGTATATAAATAAGAACCAACTCATAGAGGGATACATATATCCAATATCTCTCTATTATTGTCTCTATTTTTTGGAGACTTACGCTTGTGCTGCTACTTATTTCCCTCTGTACTGCCGTGTTACCTGCAAATTTACTCCCAAGGGGGCTCAATAAAGGAACATCTTAATCCTTATCTCATAAAAATGTTAAAATATTTTCCACTATTACATTTTCTGATCACCATGTTAAAAAACAATAGGTGAGACAACAACTAAAAAAAGAGAGGGTGAGAATCTGTAGTAGTCACAAAGCTAAATAGCTGAATGATTAATACTTTCAGCAACATAAAACAGCTGCAGCTTTTTTTTTTTTTTTTTTTACAATTTTGTATGGGTGTTTTAAAAATACTACTACTGTACTACTCTAAGTTAACAGAGTGCAAATGATTACTAGAGTGGACAAGGATGGTGCACAGTTGCTTATTTTGATCATATCAACGTCTTCATGTCACAGGATGTCCTAACCAACTCAGCCAATCTTCCAAGAATTTCCTATTATAGGTGTGTTCCTGTAGGTTTGTCTGCACAGAGTCAAACACTCATCCATTCAGTGTTAGAATTAGATCAGCAGCTTCCTTCCTTCTCTCTCTAAGCTGACTAAACCCTGCATGTCTTTTTCAGGGGCAGCCAATTCAATCAGCATCGATGCTCTGTCTCCAACAATCCTCTGCCTCATTCACAGCAGGCTACCTGACACCTGACAGAGTTTAAAATGTGGCCATTGGCCAATTACAGGCCGAGCCCACACTCTATACACATGGTGAATGTCTCTGTCATGCTAACACATATACTCAGAAGTCCAATTCATGTCAGTGGCCCTTGCAGAACTTAAACTTACATTACATCAAAGCAACAATAAAACAATGTGACAGTTTAATACAAGAGCAAATATATTTTTAAAATAGCAAACAATAATCCTTTACAGTGTGCCTCATATATTCTTTCCAGGAACAGTTAACCTTCTCATAACCTGCTGTGTTACCAGTATCTTAATGTGAAATGTTTATTCTGAGCAAAATAAAGAGAGATGTGGATTTTGCTGAATAAAGTATAATGTCAGAGCCAATAGTGATCACACATCGTAAACATTTGCCATTATATAAAGTGAGCCTCTGCTGCTGCTGGTAGATGGAGAGGCTTTCTATTCAACAAAGTAATAACAAAGCAATGCCCCAGGCAGCAGCCTGTCAATATCACCGCTCACTTATATCCCCACATCTGCAGCAGGGTTGTATAAGCTAGTGATGAAAAAGGTGGAGAAATGTTGAACAGCAGCTTTAAAGTCCAACAGCTTTACAAGGAAAATAAATGAGAAACTGCCTCCCAAGCTTTTAAGTTAATCAATTATAAGTTAATTAAACCACACTTTGCAGATGAATAGAATGTATAGCCTAAAGTCTACTGTAGAAGGACAAATGCTGAGAAGCATGTAAGAGGAAAACTTCTGATAAAAGATATGAGACTAACTCTATGTTAATATAGAAGTAGCGCTCATTAAACATCCAAAACAAGATCATTACAGTCATGACAAAAGTTGAAAAATGTGGCTACATTACAGTGATGGTTTGAAAACAAGAACAAAGCTCCACTTAGCATCAGCAGTGACTTTTATAGAGACCAAGAGACAGAGAATAAGGAGCTCCTGTATCACATTAATGGCGATACAGATTCAGTAAAAAATGACAAGAAGAAGATGGGGAGGAAAATGACAAATAGATGATTATGCTACTATATAGATACTGCTGTAACTGGTTGAATAGGTCACTTGCTTGTCAGGGCTCCTGACAAACCAACTAAATAAAGTAAGAAAAGAATAGGATGAGAACAAAGGAGAAGTAGATGAAGTTCAAGAAATATGGCTCGCCAATACAGAGAGAAGGAACGAGAGACAGAAAAGGAAGCAGATGGTCTCCAATCTGCCTCACACTTCCGCACAATTGCACAGTTCAGCTGCACCCACAACACTTTCAGACCTGCAACCATGCAGCAAAAAAGGTGGACTGGCTGGCTGCTACATATAGACGGATGGATGACTGTCTGGATACAGGGATGCATGCTTGAATTGCTGACGGATCGACTGGCTGATGTTAGCTGAATGACAGAGAACCTAGCAAGTCAGTTTGCCAAGACAGAATGAGTAATGTTGCTCCTTTGGTTAGACCTGCAGGCAAGCAGGAAACAGAGCTGCACTGTAATTCTAGGAAAAGGTTACACAGCTAATGAACACTTTGTATAAAAAAGCACTGAAGGATAAAGACAGAGTAACAGAAGGAAAACTGAACTGCGGGTCATTTAACATCTATTGGATGTTTTCCATACATCCATAACATTAACTTTAAAATAAATATGCCCAATTAGGCAAAACATTCATAACATTTATCCAAATAAATGTGTTCATATTTTTCTCAAATGGATACTGACTAACAGTGAGTGTGCTAGTGGATGAAAGTGTAGATGTGAGGCGCTGCAGGTATAGAAGGGGTTATGAAATTACCTTGCACCCCCGCTTCTTTGTTTTGAGCTGCCCGTATGCACTACTCAACACATCGGTGGAGGAGTGTGTGTGTATATCCTCACAACTGTGTTTTATTGAAATCTAAACAGCACTTTCCCTAGCTGCTGAAACAATTATATCCTCCATCTCCTCAACCTGCCACACACTTTTACTTCAACCAGCATTAGCATAATTAACATCTCATAATTACATTGTCTCAACTCTTTACCTGCCTCCTCAGATGAACTGTACTGCTGTGAAAATGCAATGAAACCTAATAACAAAAACATTTTGAATTAATTTACTGTGTCTTTAATTTCATCTGCGGTGTCTATGTTCATGTTAATCTGACATCTTCTCTTTCAGCTACACAGTATGAGCTCTCATTATCACAACTCTGGTTGGATGATAATGGATGGTTTTCTGGAGTCCAACAGAGTTCGCCAAAGAGATTTCAAGGTATATAAAAGTTTGGACTCCATGGGGATGAGAGCTTTAGAGTGACAGGATAGAAAATCTTTTATATTCTGAATTCGACTAATAAGTTCGAATGCAAAAGTGAAAAATAAAATAATCAAACTACTGACTAACTACACACAGAAAATACACCATCCTAGGACCTTGACATTGAGCTTGTTTTACAAAGCAACAAAGCTGTTAATTACTGAATAAATTAGCCTTTCATGATGGTCATGCTCTCTGGGCTTTGCAACTCATTTCTTCAGAGGGATCACTGCCTCTACACTAACATACAGGCACCAGGACACATAGTGGGCATTTCTGCCTCCTGAAGAGCCAGATGTCCTGGTATTTGGTGTGTGTGTGTGTGTGTGTGTGTGTGTGTGTGTGTGTGTGTGTGTATGTGAGTGAGGCAGGCCAAGTTAAAGAGATGATGATGGAGCTGTTCAGAAGGGGATAATGGTTCTGTCCCTTTAGGGCTGCATGGTGATATAGGCCTCTGTGTGTGTGTGTGTGTGTGTGTGTGTGTGTGTGTGTGTGTGTGTGTGTGTGTGTGTGTGTGTGTGTGTGTGTGATGATATGAACACAATAAACATTTTCTTCAGAGGACTTGATGAACAGTTTTACACAGTATTTGTAAAGATATTCAGTAACTATGATTTCATAAAGGTCACCGTGGAGAGCAGAGAATTAACAGCAGCTGACAGGCTTTGCTCAAGGCGACATAACTACTGTGTAGATGTAGGACCTAATTTATCTAAAGCTACAGAAAAATCAATGTTGTTTGATTAGATTTAGGAACATTTAAAGACTGTAAATTACAGGCCCTAAACATCAAGTGCCAAGAGTGGCAAGGCCTACATTTTGTTTTCTCACCCCCAAACTACCAGATAAATCAATAATTTGATCAATCATTCATCAAGCAAAGATTTGCTGATTTTGTCTATTTTGTTATTATCATTATAAATGTCCAACTTCTGGGTTCTTGATCGTTTATCACACGAAATACCACAATACTTGAGCTGACTATGCGGGCCTTGTCCTTAATGTGGACAATTAATACAATAAATTACAAATGAAGTGAATAATTAGTAGATTATCAATAGTGATCCAGTTATCAGCATAATATAAAAATCTATTGCAAATTCCAGAAGCCAAAGTCATGTCCTTATGTTGATATGTTTTGTCTAACAATTTGTTTAAAATAGAAATAAATTCAAACATGTTTTAAACATGTAATTGTTTGGTTAATACATAATTGATGATTAATCTTGTGTCAGCTTAAACATTAATGAGCTCAGACATAAAACCTGAGCATTATTTCTTTGTTCTAGCACCAACAACTAAATCTCTGGACTGCCACCAAGTCGAAGATGCATGTGCCTCAAAAGTCACGTATGAAGGGTACCAAGGGGTTTTGTATTCAAGATAATGAGACATACTTGGGTACAACATGCTATGAGGAGAGTAGATCCACATCAGAGTACTGTGTTTATTCATTGGCTCCACTTTTTCAGACAAAGAATTGTGCTGGTAGCTAGAAAAACAACTCTTGACCTACAGTATTCCCATGGCAGCTTGTAGAAGGCAGCCCCCCTCTCTTCGCTAACCCCTTCTTCTGTAGATTGTATGAATAAATGATGAGACAGCTTCCCCAGAACCTTACTACTCTAACCCCCGCCCCAAACCCTTCATACAAACCCCACCCCCAACTTCTTATATTCCAATACAGGCATTCTATGACAAGACCCCATAAAACCAGCACATCAATCCTTCATGGAGACCGTCCGATATGCTGACAGTGAGAGGGAGCTGACATAAACACACACATGTAACTCTGTATCACATCCTTCACAGCTAAGGACTCCTTTTGGTTTAATGCAGTTGGGGTAAAAGAGGGGAAAGATTTTCTATTGGTTGTTAGAATTAACTTTTATTCTGTTATTCCTCTGCTCTGTCACCGGTGTCCTGCTGATTACTACTGCTGTTAAGTTGGGAGAAAAGCAATGCTTTCCTTTGTGTTAGGAGCTCAGATATCATCTGTCATTAGACCACAGCCCTGAGAGAGGGGAGAGGACACCGCATCTATCTCTTCACAATCCTCAACAACAAGCTCACACATTCAGAGACACACACAAAGTGCACGTCCCTATTGTTAAGGTCCATTTATCTCATTTAATGACACCTCACTGCGGGATATAAACATGTTCTGGTAGCATTACTATCAGGGGAGCTGAGAAGGCCATTACATTATGATTGTTGTTCTATTAGCTGCGCTTATCTCGTCCCACCAAGCACACAGGTGTAAATCAAAATAAAGAGAAGGATAAACTGAGCTATAAAAGAAAATAGTTCACTGTGGGCTAATATTAATCTAGAGAGACAAAAACAGTGAGTGCATAAAAAACAACACCTTAACATCCTTGTATGCCAGATTTTAAGGAAGGAAACACAACACTAAAATCAGCCAGCTACCCCCCCATCCTCAATTCCTCCATCTCGCCTTTTTTTTTTCTCTTCTTCTTCTTATTCCCATTCGGCCCTCCAGCCACAATTAATTCTACCAATCATCTCTCTCATCGAGGCCAGGGGAACATTAAGAATGCACACTCACTTGGCTAGACTGCCAGCCAGGGAGGACCGGAGGCAGGATGAGGAACTACTGTAGCTCCCAATCCATTGTGTACTATTTATACTGCCAGACTGCAAGCTAAGCAGCTTCAAAAAATATACTGCACCGGCAAAGAGTAGTGCAAATGATACGATGGAGAGAATCACATATTCCACACATTCTGAGAAGTGTTAATATATCTGTCTTGTGTGTACTGTATGTGTGTGTATAAGAGACAAGAAGAAAGAGAGTGTGAGGCACATATGATGGTATATTACCAGCAGCCAAGTGCTTCATGAGGGGAAGACAGTAAAAGCAAAAGGCCAGATGGGGTGTGAGATGATCCTGGGGACCAGACAGAAAACACCCCAACACACTGGAGATTGGTATGGAAGAGTCACATTAGAGGAGAAAGAAAAAAGAAAGACACAGAGAGAAAGGGGAGAAACACTCTAGAAACAGTGTTTAAATATATTCCCCCTCTTTAGGTTTAATTGTTAAACATCTGTAAAATCTTCTGTGTGGAGATTCCAGCTCTAATGCTACTTTATTAGATTGGACTAATGTACAGTACTTTCCACTGATAGACTGCATTACTCCAACAAAATGACAATTTCTGAATGTAAACAAACGTGCATTAATGGCCACATAACAATAAGATTCAATTCACTGGTGAGAAGATGCCAACATTATTTGAAGTGACCATAGAACACAGTAAATACAGGGCAAGCACTATACAGCAAGAGGTGATTGGACTAGCTTGATAAATCGATAACATGACATAGAGAAAGCAGAAATCCAACGATACTTCATAGATTGGGTTAAGCTGGAAGGAGTATACTACTGAGAGAGCTTTGTTATATTTTTTTTATGGAATTTGAATTGCATTAAAAATACAGTCATGCAAAATGCTGGTGTGTTGATTTCAATACTGTGGATCTGTCCAAGGTACTGAAATCACAATATAAATGGGTTACAAAAGATCTTTTTCAAAAAAGACATTTTGAAATTTCCCAGGAGGCAAACAAAGGTATATCTAACAAAACTGATAATAGCTGGATTCCATTTAGTTGCTTGAGTTTCAGGGTTCTAGTATTCTGCATGTTGACTTACGCGGACACTTCAAGAGAACAGTGACATGGTTTTGGGCAAAACCTAAGCCAAATAAATGATAAATCAATGTTAATAGCATCATAACTAACTAAATGACCTTTTCCACATCTAATGGATTTAGTTAGTTATTCCCCAGTGGACTGCTGCTAAAAAATTCTTGAAGTAATTTCTGTGATGTTTAGGCTGCTCACATACTCCGTCTCATGTGTTGATCCAAGGCTGATCGAGTGGAAGAACGCTCTTTAGTCCGTGCTTCTTGGTTTATATACTAATTTGCTTCGGAACTTATTAGGACATTTTTTCAGCTGTCTCTCTGTTCAATGGCTAATAATCCCGAGATGATGGCGAGCAATTTTGTGACAATGACTGACAGTCCTGTGACAGTGACTGAGTTGTGACACTTCCTCTTGTCAACTGAACAGTCTTGCAACACTTCCTCTTGGCCTCAGCTCAGCACAGCTTCTCTTCTGATTTAACATTTCCTTCATTAAGCTTCTAAATTTTAATACATCCATTTCAATCACGGCTAAACATTACACATTCTTTTATTACAGCAAAGTTATTACTTATTTTTCTATTGTAATCATGAAAGAATCATTACATGATTACATCATTACAAAGCAGTAGGCAGAGCTTCAATATATTTGAGAGTCATTTCAGGATTATATATAATGTCCATCATACTTGTATTTGTGTATGGCAGGAGTGTATGGATCTCAACTTTTCTGACTGTGTGTGTGTTGATTTGTGTGTGTGGATGTGTCTTTAAGTAAAGGAAAGTTACTAAGGGGGTATGAAATGATACAGAAATGGTTTCCCTGTGTAGCAATTACCTAAGTGAGTCCATGAACAAGAAATAGATGTTCGACAGCAGGCTAATGGAAGGAACACTAATAGGCAAAGTTTCTGAGAACTACATGAAGTGGGTCATGTTTGTTGTTACCCAGGATCATTGTTTTTCCATTATGGTTTTTCCTATTGAAACAGAAGAGAAAAACAGAGAGTGTGTTTGTGGATGTGTGCATGCCTACTAAACTGCTTATAAATATATATGAAAGGACTCTGTATGTGCAAAATCTGCCCTGCCAGTTACCTTTGCCTTTTCTCAGCATGTTTGTATTAAGCCCTGACAGTTTCCATGTTCCTTTTAAGCCCAAATGCACACAATCCAGTTGACAGCAGAACATAGACAGACACATCTGGTGCAGCACACCACAGCAAAAGCAGAAAAGGCATTGTGGTGACTCAATTTTGAGTTCAGTGGAAGGCTAAATGGGTATGGTCGATAGCACAGAGGAGTTTAAATGGGAATAAAGGAGATGAGGGAAGTTAGAGTTAAATGAGGTGGAATTGGACAGAAAGAAGTAGGACACAAATTCTTCCAACTGGACAAACAGGAAGTCAACAGAAAGCGGTATTATTGACCAAGGGGGCTGATGGGAAAGTTAATTACTTCTGTTCTTTATTCTTCACAGGGCAGTACTTCTCCCTCCCTTCTTTCCAGCCTCTTCTTATTTCACTAAGCTGCTGCTGTGAAGTGTTATCTCTGACAGTCAGAGCGAGGGAAAGTTTGGCCCAGTCAGATATCTCTCTCCTCCCAGCACCACGCAGGGCCTTGAAGATCAGGATAGTTTCTCTGAGAGTCTCACCAACTCCCCGCAACTCTCTATAGGTAGATAGAGACCGAGGGAAAAGGCAAACTGATAACAGTGTGAATTAAAAGCTGTCTGATTCATCTCATCAGGTGAAATGTTTGCCTGGACTTTTTTAGCTTCAATCACGTCTCTCAAACTCTGTCAGACATCTTAAGCCCTTTGAGATCCAGAATAAAAAACATATTTGTCTGTCAGTGAAATCCACTATGGGGATATTATGAACTAAAATGAAGCACACTGTCTCGACTGGATAAAATTTGTTTTGATTAGCATGTGTTATATTTCGCATTACTCAATAGTAGCATCCTAATGTGATATTTATTGCCAATATCACATTTCTATACACAGACAGCCATGGCTCGGATAATGCAGACGTTATTCCTGAGACGGCAGTCCAATAAAGGACGTGGATGCGTATCAATGTCTCAGTATGCAAACTCACGCACAGCATAGATCCCTTATAAAACATTAATTGTAGCAAATCTAATCTTAAGAGATGAGCTCTGATTTCATGGAGGTTCTTGTGGAGCCTGTAAGGCGAGTGAGAGACGACTTCTGAGACGCTCCAGGATACAGTTATGTATTTTAACTAAAATGTGGTTTATTTGCATTATCCTTCAATCAGAACACTGATTTGTGGGAACTATTATTTCTTCTATTGTTTTAAAAAAAGCAAATTACAATCAATACATCAATAGCTGATCATTTCTGATTTCTGAAGTCAAATTTATATTTATTTGCATGACTGTAGTGTTTGATGTCATGTGGCGTAGGGTTGCATGATACAGTACAACAAAAAACAAAGAAACACTGAAACTATTTTGACAGGTATTACGATTGAATAAAGGATATCCAACCATGGTAGAGTTAATACTAGACACTGACTTCTATCAAAGTTTTATAAATGTGACTTAAACACTCACTGCAACATCAGGCCTTCACTGAAACGCACTGAAAAACAGTTTAAGTAAAAATGTCATACAGAGACAACAGCTTGACAGAGGATCACTAACACGCTCTCATCAGGCTCAGCAGGCCATTCTGGTAGTTTCCACCACAATATAACCACAAAATGTACGTGTCTCTTTGTGTGTGCATATGCATGCATTTAGATTTCCTCCATTATTAGGCAGCCAGTATCTTACTGGTTAGCTTAAACCTCTAGTGTCTTACATCTATTTGCTCATGGATTAGAAGAAGTTTCCACTTGATTGTGATCTCCTCTGAAACATCTGATGCCAGTCAATATGATTTAGAAAAATAAACGAATGTGAGCAAAGCCATAATGTAAACCAGGCGTGGGGATGTCTAGGCACCTCATGACACACTTTGATTCCAATTTAGAAGGCAGTGATGCGATTATAACGTGATACATCGTGATGCTTGAAAATCCATAATTAAAACTAACAAATTAATTGACTTCCATTATATTTGTTCATATTCAGCTATCCTTACCAAAGCTCAAGCGGTAGCCTAGTTTAGAACGTAACCACAACTGACATGATTATGTCCGTCATGTTTCAACATAACAAACCAGTGGTTTAGCCATAAGGAATGGAAATCTCAATGTTACAAAATTGTGACAGGTGCTCCTAATGTTGATAATTAAGTTTTACATTTCCTTGAGACATAATCCTTTAATAGAGAAGTGTGTGTGATCTTAGAATTGACTGATTTTATTCCCCTAATTGTAAACACACCTCTGTCAAGAATCAAAAGGAACTGATGCTATGTTTTGGTTTTCCTAAAGCCACTATTGTACCTTCCAGTGGATGAAACATCTGTGTTAATATCCATCTAATGCCCATCTGTCTGCTCAGAAAGCATGACTGTTGTTGACTCAAAAGGTTGCATGCACAGGGAAAACCTCTCTGACATCTGAAACTTTTCTTAAACTCTTGGAAAGCCCAGTGAAGCAACAGAATTGTAGGTTGTTGTATGGAGGCTCTTGGCACAATCAGAGGTTAGATTTATTCCAGCAGATGGTAGAACAGCACTGATAGAACTTCAACTTCATAGTACACACATATTTGCATATGTATGAGTCAGCAATGACCATAACTGGACAACATGGCAGCACAGAGCTCATGGGGGCAGCAGGGTGCTCTTGGAAAATTATTCACTGACTCGCTGAGCTGGAAAAACGAAGGTTATATGAAGCAAAACCTCATTAAGATACTAGGGGTGTGAGAAGAAGGAGAGCGTATGGAGTGCCAGAAAAAGGGGAAGAGGTAGTTTAGCAAGGGACGGAGGGCACTGGGCCTCATCTGCATTGTGTGAATTCACAGCACATGCGGCCAGTGCCTGAGGGCATATTGTCTATTTGTGTGACAGTGTGTGTTTGTGCGAGTTTCAAGTATTTGCATGAGTTGCGTGTATTTGTTGACGTATTGTATGGTTTTGTAAACAACTTTATTGTAATGAACTCAATCCTACGTAAAGACAGGGGACAAGGTTATCTATCATTTAATTACCATTAACAACCACTAAAGAGGTATGATTACAGTTTATGGTCATTTCAAATACAATGAGGCACTAAGAGGTAAAAGAGAGCAATAAGAGGTTTGCTGGGGTTACATGAAGAACTACAGCTTTCTCCACACTGTACAGCAATCAAGTCCTTAATTCAGTCTTTTATACTCCACTGTATCTCTTGAAGACGATCACAGCAGAGTAACCTAGAACATTTCGCAAAGTGGGAACCCTGTGAATAGATACAGTACAAAGTCTCTGCGCTCTTCTCAGGATCACCAACTAGCAGCTTAACCCCATTAGTTAGGGCTGGTCTACATGGTCATGGCTCATTAAGACACAGTAAGGTTTATGTTCTGCTCTTAGCGTTATGCAAACATGATTGATATTAATCATCATCTAGTCTGTGGAGAAAAAAAGCATCAAAAATGCTTGACTATGCTGCTGATGTCTCAGTTTACCGCTCTGCTGGAGTGAAGGCAGGACTAAACACTCTAATCTCTTGCTTTAGCAACTCTTTTCCATTTTGCCACCTTGATTGTCTCTTGATCTCTTCTTCCTCAGCTCTTTTAGAGGCAGAATATATGTTTTACAGCCTCTCCTGCCACTCCTACCTCCCATCTTTCCTCTTCAGTGAGCTGGTTCATTTGATACATATGCAACCAAGTGGAAGGAATAAGGGCGGCATCCAAGTCTCACTGCATTCATATGGAAAATATCAGGGCCACGTCTGTACTGTGAGGAACTCATCAGCATCCTGTCTGCAGCTACATGTAGCACTACCGTCCTGTCAGAAGGAGTTGTAGAGATAAAATTGTATCTGATTTTCAAAAGGAAGAAAAAATATTGTGGGTAATGATTTTTTCCACTTTCTCTTCTGCTTTGCTTTTCAGTAGTGGACAAAGGAAATGGAGCAATGCTGTAGCCGTTAAGTAGATATACAAATGTAGAGGCTTCTAAAGTGTATTACAAGTTCATAATTATTAGGATTTGTCTCACTTAATTTCTCTATTTAAGTACAGTTCACTTGGTGACAACTGGCATTCAATATTAAAGCCAGTGTGAACAAATACCCCAATTGAACAGCGGAGGAATGAAGCTGTCCTGTAGGTTTTACAAGACCTTACATCATCTCCATCTGCTCCATTGTAATCCTGGCCTGCTGTTACACTGGATATACACAGCATGTCGTAAGACAGAGCAGTTCTGTGGTCAATCTGGATCAAATGTTATAGAATAAAACTAGTGATAATAACAAAATTGTGCTTAAATTGTCAAAATAGAAACAAAAAAACTCCTGCAGAAAACAAGCAGAAGCTTACTGCCACCTGATTTGTTGTGCATCATCAAATACTTGACAATGCTGATGGATTGAACAACGAAATTAAATGCCTCACAACTAAAGCACCCATTATTCACTGGAGGACCAGGGTAGGATTAACGAAAAAGGCAGACTCTCTCCACTTACACAATAAAACTGATAAAAGGTGGCAGAAATATGAATGAAAGGACAAAAGCAGAAAAATGTGTCAAATACTGATGGTAAACCCAAAGTGTCAGTATTTGACGACCTGGGATCAACTATTGTTCTCTACAATTGTCTACATCAGTTTTAACAGAAAACAAGAAAAGAAATTGCTAGTTGACCTTGAAATTTAAGTGAATATTTAAGGATATCATATGTTGATTAAAGTACCTGTATTGTGAATAAGAAAAGAAAATCTCTCCTTTATTCAAACATAGGACCTGAAACCCAAATGGCCCTCTGCAGCAGAGTTGCTTTTTGACAGCTATAATAACACAAAACTACCTGGGTGGAGGGAAATTGCTCTTCCATTTCAGTGTCTAGGTGTGTATGCATGTGCCAGCATGTACTTTAAATGCTCCAATAGAATTGCATGTGTTGAGTAAATGTGTGTGTCCTGTCCCATTTTTGAGAGCTGGTTTGCTGGGAGTGACATTGTCATTATCGACATCTCTCCCTGCTCCCCTGGATCCTGTAGCCATTAGCAACCAACTCCAGGAGTTGGCCTCTCCTGTGCTGTAGCCAATTGCTTTCACATCACTGTGTGACTGTGTGCATGCATGCGAATGAGCAGGTGTTCTATTTCGTTTGTGTTTGTGTGTGTGTGTGTGTGCGTTCGTGTGTCTGTGTGTATGCATGCACTCAAGCCTTGATATGGCTCTATGATAGCAATGATGATTGAGGGCGTCTGTGTTGATTATTTGATAAAATGCAGCCACACTGTTACTCATTTATTCACAATTCATCTTCGTGTTAAGACAAATGTTCCGGGGCAGCGTTTTATTTCCACAGTGACACATACAAACATTTTATAGCAGACATGCTGAACAGAAAACCGCACACCAGGAGGAAGCGGTCAGCATAAAATAATCAATAGGTGCTGATTGGGCCTACTCAGTACCTTTGTATTGCATGGCAAGCAACGACCCTTTTTTCTGTGTGCCTGGAAATCAATACTCTAAACTCTGATTAGGCCGGGCTGCACATCTCACTGAGCAGAGGAAAAGAGCAGGACACGCCAACTGACTGTGAAATGAGACTGAAAAAAGCACCAGTCCATGATAGATTACCGAATAATACAACATTGCAGGCGTAGTTTCCCAGAACACAAATTAAGCTGCAAGTACGTTCCTTAAAGGCATCAGAGGAAAGTCTTTTAGCTGTAGATGGAGACATATGTTTACTTCCAGATCAATAAACAGCATCTGATGTGAAAAAACAGCAAACACAGAGCTGCTCTTTGTGCAGCACATCTGTCATTTTCAAAGACAAGCAGCACTGAGCATATATGATGTATACATATATACATATATATATATATATATATATATATATATATACATATATATATATATATATATATATATATATATATTCATAGCTTTGCCAAAACACAGTTAGAGGAATTAAATGCCTTGCTCAGAAGCACCTCATAAAAAAACTGAAAAAGGACTCTCTTTCCCAGTCTAAACTCCCACAGTAAGAACATGGATTTGGCAATATTCAAACCTTTAGGCTGACGATGACCCTTTACATAGTGGAGTCAACACTCCAGGCACTTATTGGCACAGTAACAAGAAAACCCTTTTATATTGAAAGTCCCGCTGGGAGTATGTGTGTGTCTTGTTTGGTCTGGAATCTCTGGCTATGTTTTAGGAAATATCACAGATGGGGGAGAAAAATAACAACTATAGATTATGTTTGTATCAGATGATTGTTACAATGCAATTAACTTAATTAGTGTATGACGTTTAAGGTCGAACAAACACTTTATTCACAAAGAAAACGCCACAAAATGTCTTCTGAAGATTTACTAAATCAGACCCAAGGGATTCTATTTATAGTTGTTGTCTCAACGTTCAAATGGTACGACATATTCTCTCATTAGTGCACATATATGTTCAGAGCAGACATTATAATAGAGACAAATATACACTCATATACACACTAAATATGTTAATCTCTGTTACTATGGGATCTAGTCATGTGACAAACCACAGGAGTGTGTCGATATGCATCTAAGAATACCTGTGAGAGGCCTGTGTGTGTGCGTGAGAGAGAGAGAGAGAGAGAGAGAGAGAGAGAGAGAGAGAGAGAGAGAGAGAGAGAAAGAGAGAGAGAGAGAGAGAGAGATAATATATTATCGCTACATTACTGGCTGGCGGGTGAGTTTAATCAGGCCAGTAATAAAAGCAGGGTGTGCTGCTGGAGGATAGTCCTCTGGGAGTTGCAGCTCTTTGTGTCTCTCAAACCCCTCTGGACCAGGACAACCTCTCCGTATCACCCCATACACCGCCATCTCTGCGCCCCTTCTGACAAACCTATTTGCAAATTTCCTTCATCTCTTCCCTCTGTATTCGTTTTCAGCTGCTCCTAAACTCACACTTAAGAAATGAAAACATAAAACAGATCAAACCTTGTTACAATCACCAGTGCACCTTGGTGCCACTGTCCTTACTAGCATAGCCTAAGACCTTCAAACAAACCATCCCCCTTTGTGGAAACACACCTGTACCCCATTTGTTTTGTTAAGCGCCCCTCCCTTTGAGCCGAGCGGCCTCCCAACAGATGATAGATGTGACAGGGAAGGCCCTGGTGGTGGCAGGAAGCACCAGACTAGCTGATGGCTTATTAATTACAACGGGCTTCAGCTGTCCTTTAAGGACCGTAAAATGCCACAGAGCAGCGCTGTGCTCAACACAAACACCTTCATTGTGATGGATGTGGCAGCAGAGGCCCTGCTGGATCTACAGGTACCAACCCTGCTGCTGGATCGGCAGAATTTGACCTTTGTAAATGTAGCCTTAAAGCTGGTGAGTGGAAGCAATTAATTACACTTAATTAATTACACAGTTAGCACATAGCCTCATAATCTACTATGAGTGTCATCACACTGAAGTTATTGTAGCTGTTTAATGTGACTGGGAACATTTAGCTTTATCATGCCAAAAAAAATAAAAATATAGGCTATAGAATACATCTATAAACATATTTGGGGATTACTAACAATACATTCATATGTATTTAAATATTACCTGATGACTAAATCTGCTGCTGAATTTCAGACTGAGTGATGCACTGCAGCAGACACCATGTTCTTGGGTTTCAAATTCTTCTTTCTCTTTGTATGCTAATAGGAAGGTTAAAAGTCTGCTTCAGGCTCTTTTAATATTTTACAGAGAAAATTTTGCAGTGGTCTGAAAGGGTCACTGCTTTTAGCCACTCATTGGGTGTGCTTGCTAGTGCAATATGCTGTGCATATGTGAGCCTGTGAGGCTTCAAGTGTGTGTATGTATCTGCAACCCTGAGCTCCTGCATGCATTTTAAACAGCAGTTCTGTGAAGGCACTTCAAGTGACCCAACAGGATAAATAGATTTTGTAAAAAAAAATTCCCAAAGCGACAGAGTTTTATCAAAAGCACACAGAGTCCTCACATACGTACACACTTGCAACACTCACTTGTGTCACAGCCAGGAGACTTTAACAGACTTTGCCTGTATAGTGCTTCAGGCAACACAGACTTCAGGCAATAAGCACTTGTAACTTTATCTGAGGGCAAGTTCAGTCTGAATTATATTAGTCTCCTTACCAGACACTTCCTACATAACACTTCTCCCAGCTGAGTGTCTAGTCTGCCTGTGAACTACCCAGCCAAGGAGCCCAAACTGCTCCAGTGTTTCCTCAGTATCCACAGCAGCAGTGACAGTGCAAAGGTCCTGTGTGGGCTGGCAGGCTAAAGAGGAGTGATTACAGATGAGTAGACTTTGACCTCGGGGCCAGCAGGACATGGATAGAGGCCAAAAAAAGAGCAAGTGACAAACAAAGCGTCTGCTGAGGGAGGTACAATAACAATGCTGAGTATTAGAAAAACACAGGTGGAGATATCAGTCAATTTAACAACCAACTAAAAGGGTAGATGAAGGTTATTTCTCCTTTAAATAACCCCTGACATTCTACATTCAAAGAATAAATGATTAAATATGATGGGACACATCTACACCAAGTCATTTCATGTGTATTCACCAATAAGTGTATCCCTCTCATGTGCAATCACAGCACTCACCACAGTGCTTTGTTTTTGAAGTGACATGCTCCGTCTTTCTCCACCCACCTCTCATCTCATTTTTCCTGTCCAGCTCATGAAGGAGGATGGTTTAGCCCATGCTTTGCAGTTTCTAATGAGGCTGTGTGTGTGTTGTGTGTGTGTGTGAGCGTGTGTGTGTGTGTATGTTTGTGTGTGTGTGTGTGTGTGTTGAATGCTCTGACCTGGTAATGGCTGCCTCATTGTATTACCATGGATACAGCTGGATGGATGTCAATGTAAAGAATCCCATTATGTTCTGTTTGTCCCCACTGGAAAATCCTTAACAAGGAAATCCTTCTGCCAATTTCACGTCTAAATGCACATGACTGGAGGTTGAAAAAGTTCAGTCTTTCATTTAAGTCAAGAATAAATGTTAAACCAATCAGATAATAGTGAAAAATGCCTATCATAAGCATCCAGAGCCCAAGGAAACTTCTTGACACCACCCATTAGATCCAACCAACACTTAAAACCCTGGAGATATTCAACTTACAATGATATGCAGCAAATCATCACACAGCGAGGCTAGACCCAGTCAATGTTCATCTTTTTTGCTTGACTTGCATAAACAATGTGTTTTGTGTGTCACACCTCGATCTTCAGCAGTGTCTTGTCTATTGTGACCTTTGTCAACTGGCACCTCTGTGTCTGACTTTGTGGTTATTAGTATTCTAATGTCATTCTAATGCCAGCTAGGACACCAGGGGCAAAATTGATCTTACGCTGCTACATTATAAAGTGTGTGTGCAAATCTTCTATTTACAAGCAATGCAAATGACAGCAGCAGCCATCTCCAGTGTTTCGACTGCTGATGTGAACATGATGGGCCCATCACACAATGAATGACAACAACAGACAAGGTCAAAGTTCAAATTGCTACTGATGAAATGCTTGTATTTGTGCCATAGAACAACTACTGTGGGGGTGCGCACACATGCACACAAACACACAGAAGAAGAAACACAAATAGAGATATACACACCACACATCCTTCATTCCTCCAACAGGGGGTAGATGAAAGAGCCTGTAGCTGTGGTTGGAGGATGGGAGGATAGTAGGATGGGAGGATGCTGGGCGATTGAGAGGGGGTGTAGAGAGCGTGGGCGACTGACAGACAGACAACAAAAGACCAGCACTGCCCCAAAGTTCAAAAGAGCCCTTTCAACCAAGCATCTATCAGTGTGCATACAAACACACATGCATATGTCAACAAACATGGTGCAACTGAATCATCCTTTATCCACAGGTGCGGCTTGATTTTCACACATTTTTGTGGGTTTACTAGTGCATTAAAAAGAGCTATATGGCTACATTCAACTAATCCCTGTTATCCCTCTGTATTGAATAATCAAAAACTACTCCAGTGTCAGACTCGATAACCACACACTCAATGGTGGTTTTCCTTTCTAAGCGCTCTTAAGTAAAGAATAGATATATTCTCAACAAGGCGAGCACACGTGAAAATAAAAAAAATGACCCTCAGACCAACTTATCAGGAAGATGCACAGTCAAAAGCTAGAAAATGTCTACACTTCCAACATAAGAGCATTGACTCTCTTTAAAAACACAACTGCTGAAGTGGCAGACCTCTGCAGGTGGAGTTGGCTTTGTGGTCATAGCTACAGTATTATTTCCCACTCTATTTCATCTACACTGCAAAATCTGCCTCCAAGAGTATACACACACTCACAATTAAATACAAATAAACTTTCATTGATTTGATGACTATCTCATAATTCATCATATGGTTGCAATTCTGCCTACATCTGTTCTCCTCTCGTCATAAAAAATTAATTTCAATTACATATTTTACTAGCCAGTTTAGGTAAGTTCAACATTATACAAAGTTAAATTTGGTTTGATGTAGTGAAGCTCCAGAGACAACAGGGAGAAGAATGTCAGCACATTGACGGGCCAGGATCCATAGCTCTCCAGGGATACACTTTAAGCCTCCTAACAGCAGTCAAGCTTTCGCTAAAGCCAAACTCTGTTGCAACACTCCTGGTGTAACTGTGGCAGCCCTTGAGAGTCTGTCTCCTAGTGACAGGCTTGCACATGCATAACCACAGATAGCCACAACTAAAGTGCCGCTAACAAGATTGTGGAAAGCTCAGTTGTAAACAGATGATTTGAAAGAGCAGAGGGTGACGGAGAACAAAACACACACATACATACATTTTAGAAAAATAAAAGGTCACACATCTTTAAAATATGCAAAACAAAATACAAATGCAAATTGCTCAGCATTAACCAGATTAGTTTTATGGACAATGACATGACATGAAATCAGTCTTGGGACAAAAAATCAAAAATTCCAAAGCCAAATTTAATTCATTTCAAGAAGTACAAGTTTATATCTTTATCAAAGTCATAAAAATGTGCCTTGACGTAATTTTGTTGTGTTTTAACAGTCAAATAGTTCTGCTGTCTGCTCGTAGCCAATGGGATTTGGGCAAGCAAATACGTATATTTACATCTTTTTTTACATATACTAATTTTTTTTACATTTTTAAAAGTTGTAACAACAAGGAAAAAATTGGTTTAGATGCTTATTTAGATATATTGTAATTTGTAGTGATCCATGTATGATTATTACTGTTAAGACTGTTTTTAATCTTCAGTGCATAAGAATAAAGATGTATTTAGAGGGGAGTCATTTAGACAAAAAGTGGGGGTCTCTGGTCTAATGTCCTGATATTGAGGGAGTAGTTGACATGAAAAATTAGTGTCCTCAAAAAAATCCCCACAGTAAAAAAACAAGAATCTGAAAAGTCAATGTGCTGCATGTTATAGATTTTAGGATTTAACCTAACTAAACATCTGCCAGAAAATGATGATAATGTTAAGCGTGTGAATCATGAATATCCATGTATTATTACTTTAAATATTACATACATATCTCCAATATATTAAGTAAATTAAAGTATTTATCTTGCTATATATATATATATAGCTATATCTATCCATTTGTCTAATTAGACGGATCGTTTTCCTCTCTCCTCTCTTCAAAAATAATGTGTAAAAGAGAGAAAAGATGAACAAAGGACAGAATCAGAGGTGTGCAGTAATGCAACAGTTCAGGATGGATTGTTAGCTACATGACTTAAGAGCTAAAAGCATCCACCGAGAGCTTTTCAGCTAGCTATGTTTAATTTGCAAAAACACTTTGGTTGGACAGAATTTACATAATTGTAGCACTTATCGCACCATCACTGAGAAAGTGAGAGGTACCCCGCCCAGTGAGAGTACAGTCGCCAAGGCAACTGAGGCGAGGGTTCAACAGGAGCATGTCACTGGCCTTGAGAGATAATCGGGAGGGAGGGGCTGAGGTAGCTGAGGTGGCGTTCACACCGGGAGCTGACAGGAAGTCATATAGGCATGTCTGTCAAGAATACATTACAGTGCACGTAGGTGAGGTCATTCAAATGACTTCCCAGATGGAAGTACACATAGAACTACAATGCTTCTGTTGCTGTCAACTGCATGTCCAACTCACAGCAGGTTATGGGACATCGTAATGGTTCTCTTTGACTACAGTCCAGTTGTGGTGAACCATCTGTAGGTCTGTTTATGCTCCGCTGGCCACTCAACTGACCACTGAGCACATTAAGTTTAATGAGTTCATCTACTTTGTGTGTCCACAGATAAATGACTGCAGAACTCAGGCATTTCTCTGTGTCAGGCCTGCTCTTGTTTTCAAATGTTTACCTCGCTGTAGTCTCTCTTTTTGTCTTTATCTCACTGACTCTACACTTTTCTTGTCATAATATATATAGCTGCAAAGGTTAAAATATGGTGTGTATTTTTATACGTGTGTGATATTTACTCCGTGAATGAAATATAAATCATCGGCAGAAAATGCTGAAATGTGTGGCCAAGCTCCAAGAGAGACGAAAACGAGCCACCTATGACTGACCATCTAAGCCTCTATCTCACGCACGCACACACGCACGCACACACACACAAAGACAGACACACAGGAACAGACAGACAGACAGACAGACAGACAGACAGAACTGGAGTGTCCAGGGGAATGTGCAGTCCTGGATCCCTCTGTGTCCACCAAGAGAAACAGATTAGCAGGTGGTCTGTTGGGCTCAGAGTCTGGAGCGTGGCCAGAACATGCAGCACTAAAGAAGGAACCACATAGTGCAGTTGGTGGCCACAGGCCCAACAACAGTACTGTTTCTATCACTGCTTTTGGTCTTTTTGGACAAATAGAAAGCGACAATATGACTTATTGCACAAATGAGAATGTATACAATGAGTTTAGAAATGCTGTAAATTGAACTCCAAAATGTTCTGAAACTTTTGGTTCATCCTTTTGAGAACTGAAAACATCCAAAGCAAATTTAGGACATTATTATTTCAGATAATCTGCTATGGACCAAAGTGACCTTTTGAAGGACATTGTGACTAGATGTTGGCACTACACTTAAGGTCATGGGGTGACAAAACTTGAGCAATCATGTTTTGAGGTCTGTGAATATCAATACCAGATTTTATGGCAATTAGACAAGATACTGTAGCTTACACTGGATGTAAGTGATGGACTGAAATAAGTGCAGTCAGAACAATAACCCTGCCCTTAGCCCCAGTACCAGCAGGATGAAAAAGACATTAAGAAAAAAATAATATTGAGTTAATATCACTCAATATCGCCTGAACTTTTTCACAACTTGTTTATGGATCTCCGCAACCATTACCATTTATTTGCCAATGTTCTTCAAACTAATGGGTTAATATGAGGACAGATGCAGACAGTCATAAAGAGAAAAAAGGGAAAGTGAGATGTAGAGATTCAGAGAACGACACAGATACATTACAAAGGCAGATGAAGAGATTCTCAGCAGAATCAACAGACTGACAAATTCCTCTGCAGAGCACTTATGCTGTCCGTCACTTTGCCAAGGCCACTAACACAGTGAGGGATGGCTGTATCCAGGCAACCAGGCGGCTAGCATCAGCAGCCTGTATCTAACCACCATCAACCAATCACAAGCATCAACTCCCACCTTAGCCAATCGTGACTGATGTCAAGCAGCTGCTGTTCAGCAGGGAGCTATTATCACGGCCAACCAACTCGGTGAATGGCCAATTGTCTGGGTGCCATCTGTGGATCCAAGAGGTTGAAACCCACCTGATGGCCATCAGCACATCATTTCTACCTGAGCTAAAGACAAATAAAGAGCATATACTGTATGTGGACACGTGTGTCTTCATATTGCTGCTGTAAATACCAGCTCTATGTTTGTCATTTAGACAACTTATCTATAAGTCACAGGAATTCAATTAGTGAACTGCTTTCTGTTTTGTTTATATGGATCTCCATTAGTGACTCAATAAAGCAATCACTGATTTTCCTGAATCCAATTATGTCTGTTGCACAGAGAGGTTATTATTGAAATCATTTTCTTAAGTGTTGTAGTATCCAGAGGACTATTTGTGCTCTTCTTATCTGCCTCAATCTACATTTTACTATTTCTTCCTAAAATGGTGACAAATATAATTTAAACCAACCTATCCCTGTGGAAAAAGATGTTCTCTGAGCTGTTAAGTGTAAAACAGCACAACACTGAACATATTCAATTCTTAAAACCATAACGAGATATTGGACTATTTCCACTTTAGTCTGGTGAGACTCAGTAGCTTGCATCATGAGCTATTTGGATCCAACAGATGAAAACACAGGTCCATTAGAGCATATTATTACCAAGCATGCTGAATGTGTGTGTGTGTGTGTGTGTGTGTGTGTGTGTGTGTCTGTGTGTGAGAGTGTGTGTGTGTGTGTGTGTGTGCCTGCCAACAGTGGCACCTCAGCTGAGACTAAGGTAAGTTAGTTTGTGTGGTGTAGGTGTAATAGTTCCTATTGCACCAACTCCTCTCTTCTCTCTCACACACACACAATATCGCACTCACTTTGACAGACATAAGTTTAGGCAACGCAATCTGTTAGCCTAACTGTGGCTGACGGGTTGCTGTGATGTTCGGTTCACTCTTTGTGTTTGATCCTCCAGGTACAGAGGAAGCGAAGCCTACAGAGACATCTCATCCGCTCATTCTCATTCTCTCTCCCTCTGATCTGCTGCAAAGCTGCATAACAATACAAACATTACCAATACACAGAGCATGGTGCACCTTCTCTGTAACTGTATGTAACAAGCTGGTGTCTTTCTCTATCCTTGTTTCTTTCTGCCGTTTGAAAGTCCTTCCGATCCGGGCTTTGAACTCTGCACGGATTTGGTAAAAAAACGTTTTGTATAAATTAAAGTTTTAACTTCATGTCTGTGCCAAATGAAACATTAAGGAATTACCAACACTGGTAAAATACATCATCAGGGGAACATATCAATCCATCTAAGAGTTACTTAGACTGCTAAGAAAAGATAGAGCTGAGTGGTCAGAGAACCAGGAGCAGATCCAGATACTAAAGGCTGAACAGGATGCCCTGCAACAACAAATGAAGCTGGGAAGCAAGCTCCTGCCTCATGCTGACTCTGAGAGGGAGAAGTCTTTCCACAGGAAGATGGTGGACCAGAAAATCAAACTGCACAAACAGGCATCAGCAAAAGTTGATGAAGAGATCAGTCAGGTTATCCACACAGAGAGACACAAAGAAAAAAACAAAGATTGATTGATTGTAGAGAGCAGGGTAATATCAGTTCAGAGCTTGTGATGGTTAAATGTAAAACAAGCATTCAAATTTCATTTTCAGGTAAAGGGGTTACTAAGACAATATCTAAAAAGAACACAAGTAGTGAAAAGGAAAGTAGCATCCGAACCAGTGATTTATCATCACACAAATAAGCAGTTAAAAAAATCTCTAGAGCATCGAATATCATTGTCTGTCTCCCTGCAGTCTGCACTGTGTAAAAGGTCTGCTCACCTTCTCACATTATCTTGAGCCATTAGGGCTGAGCTGGAAACATCAGTTGCGTTACAAAGAGTAAACGGCATGTACAACTGTAACTGAACTGTACACAGGAGCCACAACGAGGTGAGTGTTCGTGGGTGCGTTCCTATGTGTGTGTCTGTGCACACGTGGGCCTCTAAGGTTTATAGATAGCAGCCGCTCGAGTCATAAAAACAAGATAAGTGTTGTGTCAATAGTCCAAGCTGTGGCCATTAATCTAAGCAGAATAAGAGCCCAGGCTCCACTACTGTAACCATAGCAGACACAGCGAGGCCGCACTGTAGAGGTGGAGAAAATTCAGTATCCATTAACCTACAGGGTGGCCATGCCATTAACAGAGGGGGTCAGCGAAGTAACGTTATAGCCAGCACACCACCAGCTTGGATGTTGCTTGAAATACATCATCACCCATCAGATGGAGCATGCCGCCTGATATACATCATGATATATCCTGGAAAGACTTGTGCAATATTGCTAATTTGCATGCTATTTATATAGAGTACACTACGGGGCCTCTTCTCAAATTCAGAAGCAAGACCAGACTAGATTTAAAACATCAGGTGTAATGATTTATTATAAGCAGCAAAAATCCTGCATTAACAACAGTATTGATAACTATTTGTTGATTCTCATGGAAATGAAGATGGGAAGCTTGCATTATTAGTAGAACTGTATGAATAGCACATGCTCACAAAACATGTTTTAGCAGGGAGCAACTTAATTTGCTTACAATTAATGAGACGCTCTTTGAAATGCTCAAGAGAACCCCTCAGCGATTACAGGTAAATATAACAACATGCTATTATTCATGCTTGTTTAGAGGTGGATGCCTTAGTCAGCTTGGTGTGGATAAACCAAGGTGTATGAATGTGTGTGCTTGTGTGTGTGTGTGTGTGTGTGTGTGTGTGTGTGTGTGTGTGTGTGTATTTGTGTGAAGGTGTCCCTCCAGGCTGCCGTGGTATTCTCACAACAGCAGCTGCAGCCTCTCGATAAGAGTCGCACTAAACAGCTTCACTTTGAGGACAAAATGAACAGAAATGCGAGGAGGAAAACATTTCGCAAAACCCACTGACAGACACACATTTCTGTAACAGGGTAGATATTAGGAGGCTCGTAGACTGGCAGACATGAAACAAGGCATTTTCCACAAAGAGGGAGAAGAAATTTGGCACAGTGTCTGGAAGATTTGCAGTCAGGCAGAGCTGATATTAGCCAGGAACATCCCATAAACAACATAACCCAATATTAGTCACACTGATATTCTAAATTTACTTAGTATATATCTCTGAGTTAAATAACTTTCTATGACATGTTTAATCTATTTGGATGGATGAAAGGGAAGGAGTAAAAAAGGGAAGAGAAAGAGAGGGACAACTGAAGAAGTGAAGGAAGAACAGACGCAGAGACATTTACCAGGGTGGCAGAGAGAATAAAATTTGAAAAGGTAGCACAAGATGAAAAAGAGGGTTTAAGGAATTTAATAAGGAGATATGAGAGGTAGAATAAAATAAAGATGATGAAAGATGGAATCAAAATACGATAAAAAGGAAAGACAAAAAGAAAAAAAATGCATTAAATGAAATACTGCAGAGTAATTAAAATGTAATCTTAGCTGTTTCTCACTGAAGCAATGTAAGATTCCACATACATTCCTATGAACCAGCACATTAGTGTTGAACATGTACTTAACATGGCATGGCAAGATCGCATTTGGGTCGCACAACATTGCAACCCAACTCTATCCAAAGTGTATAATGAGCAGTGGCTTGTTATCTCACTACTGTTAGCATTATCTGAAATTAAAGCAGAATCCTTATTTTCAAAGAGCATGGAATTCAACATCACAAATGAGCTACCAACATGCTGTAAACTGAGGCCAAATTGTATACTGCTGTTAGTGAAGTTAATTCAGGTTAAAGTTGAATGTGAATTTACAGCTTAAGATCCCCATTGAATCATGTCTCCATTCCTGATTGTTATACTGTAACTCTCACATATGAATGAGCCATCATACTGCCCATTCTACTTTTGCTGCCAAGGCAGGGAGGAAGGAATCCAATACATGATATCATTAAATTAGGAGCAATTTCCTGACTCAATCAGATTAGGGGCATATTGACCTTGTGGTGCTTGAGAGTCATATCATTAACATGATTTACATGAGCAGGAAGTGCCCTTTTTATTTCATTTTTTCTTGTTTGTTTTAAGAATCACTTCATGAAAACAGTACAAAAACATGTACAGATATTACAAAGCACTCATGAGCAATGTAGTATCTTTCACAAATTGTGAGCCTAGTAAAAGCAGGGGGCTATAGTTTGCTGGCTTTATATTTAATATAAATCTTGTAGTGTTTTTTATTTATTTAAATATCATCATCTGAATATCAACCAGACCTGTCCATTTAATAATTTGTTGCAAGCGTGTTCTATTTGTTGAGCTAAGTTAAGATATTTTGCGGGTCCTGAATTCTTCGGATGTACATACATGCGCATGTTGGTTTTGCGGGGGGTGTTTGGGAAGCATATGGGGCATGTGGTTTGTTTGTGCACATGCTGCATAGAATATGCGTGTGTGACATACAAAATGAAGAGCGTCCGTTGTGAGTGGCATTTGTGTTGTGTGTGAGTGCAGGGGTATGTGTGAGCGTCTGTGTGTGTCACTCAGCAGCATGGGGTAGATACTAGCTGAGTTTAAAGAGCAGCACGTAGAGGAGAGGTGGCCACTGTCTGTCAACCACCAGTGAGCACTGGGGCTCTGAATTCCCATTCATCCCTTTCATCGGCCCTCTGTACAAACGGACCACCAAATCAGAGTTGGATATTGCTGTGGTTTCAGAGTGGTGAATGTGTGTGTGTGTGACGCGGGGGGAAGAACCATACTGACTGAGCCTCCTAAAGCCCTGCAGCAAACAATATCTGGCTGGTACTTTTTTCAGAGCAGACAAATCGACCCTTGAAGATCTGACCTGCTCCTTGTTAACCTGGGTTGTACACACAAACATACACAAATGCACACACACTATACACACCTCCAGTCACTAAGAAAAAGTAGCCAAGGCAAAATAACTACATACTGAGAGCAGAAAGCATGGTAGAAAAACACAGACATTTTAAGTCTGATTTGGATTAGATTTTCAGTATTGTCAATGTTGACTTCATCGATGGACACACCTACCATGCTGCTCGGAAAACATGTCGAACACACCAAAGATGAAGGATTTCATTACATCATGCAGTTTAATTCAACAGGTAGAGGATGTTATTCGAGAGAAAACCATGTGGACACAGGGTATTTTGTGATATGTGGTACAGCATGTTGCTAGATAATCCTTTATGATGCCTGAGAATATATGAGCAAATGAAGAGGAAAACAAACCCTTAAAAAGGCAAAAACAAGCAAGCAGCTTTCAGTTTCACATCAGCATAAAGAAAACTGAAACTAAAAAGAATGAAACAAAAGAACACATTTTGCCATATTAGTGCGGTAATATTGATAACACGAGACTCACCTGGTCGAGACAATATGTAGATATAAACAGTATACACTGATACTACCTTGATTCTATAAAAGTTGGGTGGCTTTATAAAATATAAATAAAGCAGCTAAAACTTTTTTGACACATATACATTTAAAACAGTACAGAGATGATGTATTCTTAATTACATGGCAGGAACATGTTTAAAAAAGTTGTGAAGGGGCAACAAAAGACTGGGGCAGTTTTGGAATGATCAAAAACCTATTTGGAACATTCCACAGGTAAACATGTTCATTGGTAACAGGTAATATTATAGTAAATATCACAATTGAGTATCAAAGAGGCATCCTTGAAAGGCTCACTCACAAGAGAGGATGAGGCAAGTTTCACCACTTTTTTGAAACACAAGATTGTATAACAGGGTATTAGTACATGGGCTCCAGAAAAGTGTCACAACTTTTTTGGAACCAAAGTTGTAAATACCTTTTGCTTCCTTGTATGTCTGCAAAAATATTCACGATGGAAGTGATCATGAGTCATGATCATTGTACATACAGACAAAAATACTGTATATAGTATATGGCATCATCAAACTCTACAAAAGGTCCTCAGACAGGAGCACTGGAAAACACATTACCATTGTGTTTATGAAGTTACCAAGAATGTAGTTTTCTTCATGTTGTTAGTTTGTGTTGTCAACATGCTTTGTCAGAGACAGTATTAAAATGCAGCCTAACACCCCAGCCCTTAGTTCTACATGTCCTACAGTTATTGTGTTTGGATCATGAATGTCACAGGAACAAAACAAGGCTCAAGTGATTCTGGTCTCTTTCTTTGGTGCCATGGTAACTGTGATGGAAAGAGTTCAGCTCGGCTTTGTGTGTCCACAGAGAGGTACAGAAAATAAGGTTGCAATCCTACAGTGAGACCACCTTTGGAGCACAGTGCCACTCCCAGAAATGTTATGTTTTCAAAAATATAACAAAGCCCCCTAACAAGGGGTTTTGCAACCTGGCTTCCTGGCTATGTTAAAAATAAATGCTTTCAGAGATTAACAATACAGCAGTTTAACTCATTACACATATGATTCGTTGTCATAAAAACCCCAACAAGAAATTTACAATAATCCTCTTACAAATGGCTGCTGCACATGCCGGGGGAACAATAAGCTGTTCTCTGCTCAATTGAGCTGCATACTAATAGGGTGATTATGAGGCCTAATTATCAGATGGCACTTGTCAAGAAGAAGCCGTGCAGTTTGCCCCAAGGACAAAATGCAAAACAGAGACAAACTGTTGTTTCTGCGGTAAACCTACTGAGGAGTGTCTATTTTATAATACAGCTGGTTGTAGGTCAGGTGGACACTATATGACAGCCATGACAGGAAGTCTGAGAAAATACCATCAGGCACAAATATGCAGTATACATGTAATGTATACAAAGGACACGGCCCTAAGAGTGAGTCAACCCTGCCAGCACTGAAGTCATTGTTATTATTAACGTACATCATGAATACATTAGTCACATGTTGAGGAGGATATGAAATATGTATATTCCCTGAGGCGGCATATGGCAGCAGGGATGGTTAAGAGGTATTGTTAAGAATGATGAACACTAACAGTCCCGACATAGTGACTTTAAAGTCAGTGACAGAAGCTTCAGATATGGAATGAGTGTCTGCGGGTGGTAAGAGTGAAGTGTCTTGCTATATCTAATCCCCACACCGGTTTCTGTTATACCATACAACTAGGGCTGTGCAATATGGCTGTAAAATACCATCACAATATTTTTAAACTATAGTGATCCTCTATAGCACTTCATAAATGCTAGGAATGGGCAATAAAATCAAATATCAAAACAATAAGGGATTGCCTTAGATGAAGAAACACTGTCTGCTGACATTTTTGCTAGAGTAGACTACAAAAAAGTGAGGCACGCTAAACGGAGCTCAGTGTGGGAACATCTCTAGAAAGGCAGTTAAAATGTATGATGCTACTTAGTTTAAGAACTATGCTGAACCACATTAAGAACAAACACCCTGCTGCCATGCCCAAGGATGGCTCGCAGCCAAAGATCATTTAGGGATACAAAGAGTCAAATCAAATTTATATATATTGAAATCACGATGCCTCAATAGGTTTTACAGTCTGTATAGTGATCTGTACAGTTATCGCTTAACGTTATGACATTGAGACTTAACACATGGACATTTTTCTTCATAATTACCCACTTATTCTCCGACAATGGTTGCTGGCTTATCAAAGAAAAATTAAACATCCCCAATCACAGTATTTCTGGCCAAATACCTCTACATCAATACTGTGACAATATTGTAGGGATGACTATTGGTGCAAAATCTTAACACAGCAACATTTTTGATAAATAATCACAAGTAATGTGGATGGAACAGCTGAGTAGGTAACGGCAAGCATTAGAACAGATAAAACAGTCTGGTAGGTTCAGAATATTACATCACTTTACTGTAATGCAGCTTTCAAAACCAGGAAAAGACAACACCTATGCAATATACTTGCATGTACTGCAAAGTTCCAGTTTTTTAGCGCTCTTGTGGCTGCCGATGAGTGACAGGACAGTTTTTGTAGACTCATGTGCATCAGGAGGAAGACTAACCATATTTCCTATCTCACACACTGTTAATAATTCAACGTTTAATATAAAAACAGACGGCTGTCCGGGTGGGAACAATAGCAGTGAATTATTGATATCTCTCTCTGCTCTTGTCCCTGGATTAGAGGAAGGTTATATACTGTAAATAAAAAGAGAAATTATATCTGGACCAATATTCTTCTGCCCCCTGAAGAGCGATCCCCTGACCTCAAATGTATTAAACTTAAATTACGATGACTTACTGCTGCCATCTTTGGAAAGCAGTTAAAATTTACTTTGAATCTGAATCGATTGAATAGGCAAATGAAAAAAGCTCTTCAGCCAGGCTCTCATGGTCTTTTCTGTCTCTAGTTCTTTTTTCCCACACACATTTTATCTGAGAGATATAACGTTTGGAGAAGGAAGCTCCCTGGGGCTTTCTCTTCCTTTCCTCCAATTACCACCAATGTCACCTCTCTTTTCTCTTTCATGCTTCCTCTCTCATTTTATCTGTCATTCTCAGTCCTCAGTGCTCCTCTGTCTGCCTGCCCACTGTCTTTCTTTGAGTGTGTGTCTCTCATTTTGCCCATGGGCAGAAAGGTGGAGGATAACACATATTGAGACCACTGCAAACACAAATATGCCACCTCTAAAACCCACCCTTCATACACACAAACACACACCCATGCGCACCAGGAACTGACCCCCCTGGGGCCAGACTCAATTTAAAGTCAAACTCTGTGCTGCTCGAGAAATGTTTCCATCAAATATCATGACTGAAATAGATCCTTCTGCTGCCAGGTGTAGTGATGAGGCCTGTGACTGTGTTGACAATAAGCTGAGAGTCAATACAGCAATGCAGAGATGCGGAGACAGCCTCATATGAGCTTCATGTGATTGGTACATTTCCTACATGTTTTCGTTCCTCTGAGCCAATCTGAGCCAGGTTCTGGCCGTTTCTCCAGAGAGACCAATGGTGCAGCAAACTGGTACAGTGAAGGACACTGTGTCTTCTCCGACGCCCTATTCTCCCACTAACATGTATAAAATCACACACATACCATCACCATGTATCACACCATGTATCATTAAAAAGTGCACACACATCTATGAAAAATATACCATTTGAATTGTAACACATGCACCAGCTTTCCAATCCTAGCACAGAGAATTTATCTAAATAACTAAATTAAAGCTGTTGCAAAGCAATGAAGGTTTAATCATTACCCTGCCAAATTTTATAGAAAAACTGAGTGCTTACAGCAGTGGATGGACACTGTGTAATAAGTGATTTCATTGGTTTTACTCTAATTGCAGTGCCAAAACCCCCAGAAATAAATCGGCATATGGCCCCGCTGTCATCACCTATAGCTCACAATCACACCCACACCCCCTGTAGCACACAGCTCCTTATGTGCCTGTGTGTGAGTGTCTCTGCATGCAAGTTTGTGTTTGTGTTGGTGTGTGTGTATGCGAGTGTCTACAGTCAGTTGTATGAGAGTGCAGCAGAGAGCTGCAGTGTGAGAGAATAAAAACATCAAAACACACACAGCAGAGACAAGGTCACATGTCTCTATTCTTTTTTCAGTCCATCCATCATCACCTCCCTGCTTTGCATTGGCTTTTTCTATTACTAAAACTGCTGATCTTCAATCTTTGAATACAAGACAGATGCCATATGCCTGACATCCAAATCTTCAAATTGCAAATTCAGGGCTACTTTTTTTTTTCTTTTAATTTTAGCCGTGCATTGCAGTTGATTAATGAAACTATTGCAATTAATCCATCAGAACAGCCTTGTGTGAAGCTTTGCAAGATAAATGCCACGTGGTCAGCTGTGACTGATTGGTTCCATTCAGCAGAGTCTGGCTGATTTGCTGGCAGACAGCCAAATTGAGTGATTAGGCTTCTCATCACCGATTAAAAACAATAACTTGCGTCATAACAGAGGTAAGATTATGGTTTGGAAGTCCAGTTAATACTAAACAAATACACCAAACCCCTGAGACCTTGTCAGCTGATTTTTAATCAACAGAGATGGATCTCATTACATTCACATGCCTCCCGTGCTTTAAATTGTTGAGATCACTGCTGGTGCTCTATGTATATGATCCCCACTTGTGTACCTGGCAAACAGCCAGAACATATGATCTATGCTCTCTGTTTATTTAACCTTTATTGAGCTTGTATTCTCATCGGAGTAAACGCTCAGTGTCTAAGAATACTATTTAGTGTTTATCTGAGGAATTAGTGTTAAGCTTCTGTCCATCTTTAAAGATGTGGAGATCACAGGCCTGTCAGCCACATTCGAGTGGCAGATTGTTCAAAAGGTATGGAGATCAGGAGATGTTTGCCAAGGCCTGAACAGATGTGCACACACATATGTAAGCAGTCATACATTTGGTGGAGAGGCGCAGGAATGACAAGTTGTTGACAACAGGTTTCATAATCATTGGAAGCCCTCATAATTACATTTAAAGGTCCACACTCAGCAAACTGACAATTAAAGAGCTAGAAGGGACTGGTCGGCATTTGAGTCACCTTATGTTGCCTGCTTCTTTCCGAAAAAGTGTTGAACACGCCACAAAGAATACAATCGACGGCTAACATGGAAATAACTCCCTATTCATGCAGCCGCCATTGCTGTCTGTACTTGTTACTCATAAAAGGAAACTGTAGAACCTAGGGCTGCAGTGTCTTTACCAGTCGTTGGCATAATGTTTCTCTGTAATGTCCTACAAGACCTCTTCTGAATTATGCTGATCAGTTGATCTTGAGATGCTTTATTCCAGACAGTCATGTGGTTGGGAAAATATTTGGTTAGAGGAATGATAAGTATAAAATCAGTCTGTGTGTGCCATCTTGACTTAAGTTGTTTGCTCCCATTTCTCTTCTCATACACTTAATTGCCAAGATGAATAAGATGAACAGCCAATCAGGGTGATTTCTGCCACTAATGGGCTCTGCCACCAAATCAGCGAGTTCAATTGGCCAAAAAGCAGTGAAGAAGGTTTGACAAGAGCCAGGTACACAACGCAAAAACTAGGGCCACAAAGCTCACTGTAGGCCCGACATTGACTAAGCCAACTCAACTCCTGTAAGTATCACTAACTTCTCCTTCGCCCTTCTCCCTGTTCCAGAAACACATCATCATCATTTCTCCTGCACTTGTACCCCAGCCCCTACTATCTCTGCCCTTTCTTTGCCCTCTTTTCTCTGCACCTCAAATCCTGTTACCCAACACTACATTTGCACCAGTGGAAATCTTATCCACCTAGTCTCCTGTAAAATGCCCAAAATCTAAAAATACCACCCTTGCTGGATTCACATCCTCATCTGAACTCCTCACCCTTTCCCATCACCACAACAGGGGCTATCCAGACCCCACTCCTCTAAAACATCCCATACCTTTCCTTCTCTCCCCCTTCTCCTCTTTCCTCTCCTTCATTCAGGCGAGATCTAATTCAACAATGAATAATGGATGGATGGATAGAAGACTTTCATCTATTGAGGTTCTCTTTCTCTCTCTGTCTTTCTCTTGCGGGATGGCTGTAGTGTTAATGCAGGGCAACATGCATTGGAGATGAGCCCAGGGACCTCCCACTCAGTCTGTTTGTCTGTCTGCTGCCTCAAGGATCTCACTCTCTCTGTTTCTATCTCTTTCTGTTCCAGACTGGCCATTGACAATCCCATTCAAACCATTTATCATTGTTTTCCACCCCTTTTCCTTATTTCTTAATCTTTCATAATCATCACTTCAGACATAAAACGAAAGAGCGCTGGCCATTCTCCTTCATCCCAGTCTCAACCAATTACCTATCACCTTTTTACTGTTCATTACCTCAGTTCGATTAGTCCCTGACCTTGAGATAGTTATCCTAGGTTTGTATTGACCCTGATCCCCCTGCTTCCCTCCCCTCTAATACCCTTACAAGCCTCATCAAAGGACCAATCTCACAATGCACTGCCACCTCTCTCGTTCATTCCTTTGTAAGAGGAACGCTGGTTTAAATCCACTCTGGAAGCTAAACCTGCTAGAGCCAAGGAAAACCCATTCTGTATGCTTGATTATGGAAATGACTGCTCAAGCTCATGAAATGTCCTGTTTAAATGGCAGTTAGGTCTAAAATTTGCAAAAGGTCTTGATGCCATGGCAGTCTATTGTGGACTAATATTTTCCAATGAATAAGGAGCCTTAGAGGTGTTTTGTCTCCAAGAAATATCAATGCTAAGGAGCAAAAGCGGCAGAAAAAAAAACAGAACATGTCTGCTTCAAAGCACTAGAAGATCTCAGTCAGTCTGGCTTTTATTGCTTTTCTACTCACTTACAGCTGTTGTACTTCAGTTTTGCTCCATTTGATTTCCTTTGACTTGAATCTTCTCGATATCTACTAGGTGGCACCAAGATCATATTTTAAAAACAAAGAAGAACCAACCCCCAACAAAAACCAAACAATTAGCGCTTGGAAGTGAGTAAGAGCAGCAGCTTGGCAAGGATCCCATCAATAATGTAGGCTGGAGAGAGACCCTGGCTGCAGCGGAACTGTCCTGCTGAACCCTCACGCCTGTCTACCTGTCTGTCTGCCTGTCCATCTGTCTACTTCCAACCATTGCCTTTCTCACCTTCTGAGTGCCTGCCTGACCTACTGCCATGCTTCCAGCATCTGCTTGTCGTTCTAACCATACACAGAGTTGTTTCTCAGCTTGTCTGCCTGGGTGTCTGTCCTTTATGTATCCTTGAGCTGTTGTGGATGAGAAGACTGTATACATATTGTATACTGTATGTATTAATTTATTTATCTACTGTGAAGATGCATCCAAGGTTCTTCATTATAAATACTTTATTCTAGTGTGGACACTACTATTGCGGCTTGGAAAAGGCCATTCAAACAGCATTATTTAAAAGAAAAACAGATGCAACTAGATTTTTGCAAGACTGGCTGAACAAAAACCCTAAATTATCAACATGCCAAAGCAAGAAAATTACAGAAATCAGAAAGCTACTCCACACAGGGGGGTGAGGACAGACGCCGAGGGGAACAAACAACAGTAATAACAGCTGCTGTTCCATCATATACGCTAGTAGAATAATAATCAGCACTGTATTACACAGGCTAGCAGCCTTCAACTAACCTCTCATCGTGTTCGACAATAACAGCAGACAAAATGGCGGGCGAGCAAGCAGCGTGGACAACAATCGAAAATAGTGGAATAAGCGCTGGTTAAAAGTTGTAGTTGAGGTGATGTGTGGCTGTGATTCATGTTGCCACTTTTATTAAATAGACTAGGTACAATGGCTCACACACAAACACAAAAATATTCATTAGGAAGTGTTAAGAGCGTTGCTGGCAGAGTTGAAAAAAGGTCCAGCACTGAGCAGGTTCACTGCTCTGTTCATTGTCTTGTTATCAAAGCCATGAAGAGGCAGGTGAGAGGGAGACAATATTGTCCAGAGGAAGCGTGAGAACAAAAGCCTCACAGGCCGCATAGCAACTGGCAAGAGACAAGGCAACTGTGATGGTACAGGTGTCTGATGGAAAAATGAACATCTGGCTCTGTAGTTGCCTTGTTCTGGCTCAGTGAGAAACAGGGTGAAACATCAATGCCATCCATCCATCCATTTGGCTCTATGGAGAAGAATTACTCCTGTTTGTAGTCTTGTCTCTCCTTCATATAAGAGTAAAATTTGAGTGGTGTTTTACTGCTATTTGAAGAAAAGACTGGCACTGCACTCTCTTCTCACTCCGATAACAGATCAGTTACAGTTGAGCAGTCCACTCAAACACAAACATGGTCTGGTCTGGCCTTGAGTGGTTAGGCCTCAAACCAGACACACTCGTGTGTATTTCAGCAGATTAATGATGTGTACAAATATGAATCAAACTTACAGCCAAACAGCATTATTTCAGCAGTTTCATGTCCAGTGTAACACAGATAACCTAGAACACATTTTCATTTCAGTGTGCTGTATAATGAGATTAGCAGTCTCTGGGCTGTTGGTTGAATGAGACATGGCTGCAATGATGACGAGTGAAAAATACATTCGGAAAACATGTTTAAACATCTTACAAGGTCAAAAGTTTGGGTACTAAGACACATCCTTATTTCAATCTTTAAGGAACAGGTTAGGACTCCGTCAATAAAAGTGGATGCCTTATTTCAATACAATACAGTACTGATGAGATTTGACAAAAATATGGAAGGGTGCATAAACATTTTGGTAATCACATTTCTTTTTATGGAAATGGTAAAGCTACGCACCACAAGAAGAAGCACTGCATGCATTTTATCTCACACTGCTGCTTTTATGCTGTTATTGATTTGACTGCATAAAAG
Organism: Sparus aurata; assembly: GCF_900880675.1. Taxonomy (NCBI): domain Eukaryota; kingdom Metazoa; phylum Chordata; class Actinopteri; order Spariformes; family Sparidae; genus Sparus; species Sparus aurata. Next base: position 15,530,775 of record NC_044197.1, on the reverse strand, counting down.
CATAAAAATCCCTAAAGGGATGAGAAAACTGACAGCCAAGTCACAAGACAGAAGCATAAATGCGGTGAAAGGGTATTAGAAGGAGGAGCTTTACTATACAATGTGGAAAAGTAACATGAGAATTCATCCATTCATTACAGTGTTGTTGGGGTCTGATTCATTCATTCAAATCCATTCTCTGGTCCCCTGAGCTGTATGTCAATAATGCAGTACCCCATTCTACTTGGTGTGTGTGCGTGTGTGTGTGTTCATGGTACTAAACAGGAGCACCACCCCTACTCCCTGTGTGCATCCAGCAGTGCCATCGCTGCCATCTTCCCACAGCTCCACCTTATGGAGCACAGTCGAGATACCATCGCAGTAACTGACTGGCCGTTTACAGAGAAGCAGAATGGAGGACAGAATGAATGAATGAATGGATGAATGAGACAGCAAATTGAATGACTGACAATGTGAAACATCCTTCCCCTTTCAGGCATCATAATATCAATTTAGGCATGTATGGCATGTAGAGCTCATCAACATTGTTTGAGAGATCGTATGACACACACATAGACTCCTGTTAAAGCTGTGTGTTTATTATCTCGGGCCATTGTTCGCAGATCTCTGCAATAATCAACAGCCTAATTGAATTAGATTGTGGCATAACTCATTCTAATGGTTGGAACAAGAGGAACCAGAGATCTGACCAGCTGTTCCCTCTGTTGTCTTTCATTGGCTACTCACAGCACAGGGGCAGGCGTGTTTTAATTACAATTACACAAGGACCAATGGAGGGACAGAGGAATGAGAACAAAGGATCTTAACGAGGGGTAAAGGGTCATATGCAGCAGTGAAGCCACCATCACGTGCATTCGTCGGTTTGCAACAAGCTCTCTTAATAACTGTTAATCCATCTTATAGAAACTGAATGATTAATTTGCCTAAAATGGTGCAGAAAAAAGTGCATCTTCTGTGGTATGTTCCCTCAGAGGCTTTCTGAGGTGAAGGTGCTCATGGGCAATGTCTGCTTAAAGAAAAGCCTCGCTAGCACTGTAACATAACACAGCATGAGAGACAATTATGCACTTATGAAAAGATGAAATAATGAACATCGACATATTTGTTTAATGTTGTTGGCCACACGTAGCTACAGTCACATACCCTGACAAAGATACATCAGAGGCCCTGATAGAGGCTTTGAAGTGCTGCCTGTTCAGTGTTGTGCCTAACTACTAAACAGCTCTATCAGGTACAGCAGGGTGTCCAAAGAGAGAGCTGAGTGGGTGAGCAAGTAGTTACACAGTTAACTGTCTCCCTCAGGCAAAGGAGACATCCTCTGAATACCAAAAATGCTGCTTTTTGTAATGAATGAGGCTGTAGACAGAGAGAGAGAGAAAGGTGGGATACACTCTAGAATTAAAACATAATCAGGCTTCCACTAACAGATTTAATGAAATGATCATGGTTTCAAATTGGGCTTAAAATATATTTAATACCACAATGTATGCATTGAGTATTCTTTAAATGTGTCTATTTCATAAGATAAAAAGTGTAATTTAGGCACATTTAATTACTTTTTGTTTAGTGGTTTCTTAAATTGAAATTATTAGTTTATGAATCAATTACATGAGAATATAAAAAAAATAATAGGTAACTTTCATCAATTAAGCCAATGCAACACAACTGTGAGGACTTGCTGCTTTCTAGTTGTATTATGTGAAAGTAAACAGAGTATGTCTCTGATTTGACCGTTGGAAAAACAGCCATTGTGTCACCTGGGAACTGTAACTGAGAAACTGAGACAACAGTTTACAGTTTCATCACCAACGACATTAATTGTAGGTGCTCCCATGCACAAATAGCCTGTATGGTCCACATTGCATATGACACAAAAAAAAGTAAAAAACAAGCTGACAAGTTTTTTTTTTGATTATTAGTTGAATCAATGATGTTTGGTTGTGTGGTGCAGATTTCCTTTTGGTTGTACAGAGTCTGCAATATCCCTGACCTTTTTTTTGTCAATAGGCGCGTTCAAGTTGACCTCCTGCTGCCTGACTGCATCAGCGAGATCTGCTGGCGACAGCAGGGGCGGGGCTACAAACGCTGCTATGAAGTCGGACACTCTCTCTTCCCGTAGACGTGACGTGACTTGGCTGAGCTTGCGGTGTTTGCCTTCTTCGTCGGCGAAGAAGTGGAGGAAATTGAAATTCCATTAATGTTTGATTACAATCAACAACGACTGCGATCAGTTTTCTTACCTGATGCTATGGGAACTTTGCTGGCCTTTTTCTCATATTAATCTCCTTCAGAAATTATTCAATCTGAGATGTTCAAAATATTAGTCAACCAAAACATTTGGGCTGAGGGAATAGAGCAGTGGAACTGCTGCTGTGTTGCATGCAGACGACCGGGGATCAAGACCCGTGTCAAGCCTGTATTTTTGCAGAGGATGTGTTCATCTGATTACTTTTGTTTATTTATATACACATATATATATATATATACATACAGTTCATATTTAGAGACAACAGAATGTGACAGCTTTGTCACAATAACAACTTCAAATTTGGACACTTTGTAATTGCTTCACTTCAAACAGTCACACAGTGGCGCATCAAGAGTAGATGAAGAGCCTAAATGTTGTCTTACTGTAAATGATCATGTTCTGTTTTCCTTGTAATGTCACCATTAAATACATTTGAACTTTGTCTATCTGGTACATTATGGTAAGTCTTGCACAATAACAATACAATTACAACAGTTATTCATTATTATGATGACAACTGTGCTTAGGTGCATCATGATTAAATCACAGCTGAGGGGAATTTGCTGACTACATTTAACAAATAAGCATAACTATAGACACATAAGATGATGCATTTTCTCATAGCAACATCACAATGAATTAAATACATTTCACTGAATGAATGAAATACAATAATCAGAACAAATGACTGAATCAGATGCCTTGTCCCGCTGCGCCATCTCATCACACGCAGAATAGCTCAGGATAATTCTTTGTATTGTTAATGTGACGGGAACAGAAAGGGTTAATTAATAAGAGTGGATAGTACAGATAACACTGGACACAGCAGTTAACCACTTCTCCATCATCACCCTAAGCTGACGACATCTTTCAGGGTTGTTGCGTTACATGAAGGATTTTATAGGTTTATTCATGTTGACTATCCCACAGGTGCAGCCACAGGGCTGCTCCTGATCTGAAAGTATTTGATATCTGAGTAGAAAAGAGGCAGAGGCCTTATGGATATGGAAATTCATCGGAACACACGTCACATACGTCAGCGTAGATGACAGCCAATTAGGGCAAAGCCCTGACGTCATGAAGGTGGGTCTGGGGTCGCGCAGTACCTGGAGAGCAACTGCGCGAATGCTCTGCAGCAGCCTCGCTCCCGCGATAACTTAAGGTCATGTGACATCAGATGCGGAGCAGAAACCACTCCCATCCAGGTCATCGTGAACACATTTTACCCAGCATGCATCACGATTTAGGCAGCGCTGCTTGTTCTTGAACTCGCCTATTAGCAGGTCATCCTGGTCATGTGACCGCCTACCTGCTCACACTGAGCAGCTGTTGCTGATCACCTATTTAACAATGAGCAGAGCTGACTGACAAACACTTTGCCCTTGCCTTGACGAAGGCCTTTTAGGCTGAAACGCGTTGGCATGTTTTTATTAGACTAGCCATGTACCAATAAAGGCTTTTTATCATTACCTTCTTGAGTGCCTCAGATTTTTTTTTTTTTCCTTCCAAGTTCTACAAGCTGACAAGTGTTGAATATTTTGGCATTTTAAAATGAGTTAAAAAGCCATACAATATAAAAAAAATAAAATAAAAACTATGGCTCACAAGATGAGTGAGTTGTTCATAAACTGCAGCGTGTGAGGTTTGATCCTTCATGTTCACATGTCAAAGTGTCCTTGGGTAAAACAGCAACCATTTGTGTGCAAGTGTTTGTGAGAATTGATGGAAAAAAGTGTTATGTCCACTACAGCAAAAAAAGTATTTTTTTTCAATATCGTTCTGCCCCTGTTTCAATTCAATCAGATTTGACAGATTGAGTCTAGTCGATGCGAGAAGAAAGTGCTGCAGTAAGCTTGGATTTTATAACACCTGCTAATCTTGTTTCTCTTATGAAAAGTCAACAAAATGTCAGCCGCAGGAGAGAGGACACAGGGTTTAATAACGCGGTTTTACTGTGTCTACTTCTGTTTTCATTACAGCCTCTCTCTCTTCCCCATCTGATATATTCAGAGATTTCTTCTAAAGTCCATTGCTCATACTTCCTTCTTTGCTGCTTCAGTGTTTTGGCCCATTTCTGTACTGAGTAAAAAAAAGTGTGAAAAGCTCACAAATCAATTTGATTGAGTGGCAAGTGTTGAAACGTCACAACCATACCAGATGGATGACACAGTATGATTTCCGACTGACTGATTGATCCCGTCTCTGTTCATAAGACAACCTCACCTATCATGCGACAGGCTGACAGAGGCAGAGCATTGACCCATGAGTACAGCTCAGACCTGAGACAGGAAGTGATTTATCATACACATTGAACTTGTCTAGCATGGCTAACAGCCTCTGGAGACAGCGCTCAAAGGAGAGACACAGCTCATATGTTATCACATAAAAGGACATGACAGTGGGTGATTTATTAATTTTTACAGAAGGACGGCCCTACCCTATAGTAAAAACTATATCTGTAGTCATGTCTCCCCCAAAAATGGGTTTCAGCGATGGAAGTGTGTCTCCTCCACAACCACATGTTGTACTTGTCACTTTGATTGTGAAGTAAACACTACTTTATAGAGTATATCGCCTACAATATAGTATAGATTTGAGTATCTATAGAATAGAGTTCAGAGAATATGATACATCCAAGATGACAGACAGAGAGACTTCTGAGGGAAAAAGGCAATAACTAAATTGTCTGCTACTTCAGTCCTAAAATAGCACCATGGATGTGTGGATGGATGCACAGTGAGCCTACTGACATTTCAGAGCCATGTTCATGATCTTCTGACTTGTACAAACCTCGTACAGATAAAGGATCAATGAGTCAGGCAGACTACACTAACATAGTCAGCTAAACAATCCATCTCCCCTTGCACTCTTTTTGCTACTAGGGGATGGGGAGGGGGTGGTAGGTTAACAAAAAGGATGCATTTTGGTCAAGTGTAATGGTGTCCCCCCTCATCCCCCCGAATCACCTAGCCTATCAACACCAATAGAACCCCACTATACACACAAGGTCAGTGAGCATTCCAAAGAAAGAAATCGCATTTCATAGAACATTTTCAATAATAAATCCTGAGGGTCGCTTTCACACCTACTGCAGTCAAAAACAAAGTCAACAAATGTCTGAAACAGATCTCTGTGCCTGAAGCCAACTCTTACACACAGGGTTACACAAACAAACACACACAATGTGGCTCGGTCATGCACACACTCAGTGACTCTGTGTTATATCTTTGTCGCTCAAGGATAGAATCACAACTTACTCCCATCCACATCAAGACCGCTCAGCTGGAACAGAGCTCTGGGAGTCGCAGCTCTGCGAGGGGCATGTTGCACAACACCGAAAAATCTATTACTGTACAGACACACACATTCAGGCATGATCACTCACACTCATCACAACACAGACATACAAGAATTATTCTCTGCTCCGTCCCAGACTCTCCAGACATGCTTCCACAGTCACACAGACAGAGCTGCACATCATAAAGTCTCAAGCCTGCAGCTAAAGAAAGTTGTTTATCTCTGCAAACAGGTTTCTAAAATAAAAACTAATGGTTTACATTCTTCCATCATCACGCATCACTTGAAGTCTAGGGCCAAAGATTAATTATAGCCAAAGGCCATCCTTATCTTTGCTCTGCTGAGGAGCAACACTCAGCATTGCTGGCCACAGAACTCTGGTCTGGTCTGCTACTTGTTTTCAACAACTACAAGCTTACTTCATGAAGAAAGTTTAAAGACTGTAAAGCATCTCTTCCACCACAGCAAGTGTACAACAACCAAACGTATTCACTTCACCAAACTTTCAGCTTTACTTCACAGCATGTTTTGCCTCATATGTAGAGTCCATTACTGTTCTTCATGCAGGTTAAAAAGCTAAGCCAGGAAGGTGGATGGTAATGATCTGGTTGAGTTATAGCCTACCAAGTGAGCATGTTGGCAATGATTTCCATCTATTTTTAGCCGATGAAGCTGTTGACTGTTATTCTGGGGATGCCCAAACAGGCCCCGAGCAGGGTGCACTGGGTACAGAAGTGTGTCTGTGGGTGTTTGTGTGTGTGTGTCTGTCTGTCTGTCTGTCTGTCTGCCTCTGTGTCTGGGTTTGTTTATCTGAACAGGGTATCTCCTTACCTTCTATTGATGGGGCTTGGTCCTGGGCAGCATACAGCATATCCTTGAACGCCTGGTGAAAAAATGAGGAAAAAAAAATCACTGCCTGCACACACTGACTAAAGCAGCACAAAAGACAGTTTACTAATGTACTTCTGTTCAGATCAACAAGTGTATTTATATACTGTATTATATACTGATGTAAGTAAGAAGGGATTACATTAGACCTCTGCACAGTTGTTAGCACCATCTGCTTTTCTAGTACCATTTAAACCATTTAAGCCATTTGAGAGCCATTAACTAATCTCTTGTTCTCTATATGGGAAGATTACCTCAACGGCCACAAAAGCTGTTATCATAATGAACAACACATAAATTCTGGCATTTTAATGATCTCATTTACTCCAGTTACAGTTTACTAGTTACACAGATATTCCTAAACCGGTGAAGGAAAAACTGAGAACAGGCCGATCAGTGGTGTTTTTGTTAGCCAATTTGACAGAACCATTCTTAAACAACAATGAATGCCCACTTGTAACGAGTTTGTGTTATCTCTCTCAATGTATAATAACATTTTGCTTGAGTGAATGGTAAGCATGTAGGGAAATGAGATTAGAGCTGTACCTAAGGATTATTTTCATTGTTTTGTTATTGGTTGATGGTTTTCTTGATTAATCTTGATTAATCGATTTTAATCCTCAGAAGAAGATGAAAAATATTGTGATTCCAAAAGCCAAAGATGACATCTTGAAATTTCTTGTTTTGTCCACAACCCAAAGATCTTCAGTTTACTCTTCGAGAGGAGTAAAGACACCAGAAAATATTTAAAAGTAAGAAGCTGGAATCAGAAAACGTTACTCGTACCAATTAATCAATTGTTAATTTAGCTGACAACTAATCGATTGATCAGTTAATTGTTGCAGCTCTTATGGAGATGGCCGAACCCCACAAGATATTTCAATAGACAACAAAGAATGGATAAAGTACTGCAACTTCAGAAGAAGCAGAAGTATTCAAGGATATAAGGTAAATACTTACAATTTATGATAGATTCCTACTACATGTGGAATATGGAATATTGTGGACACAATAGCACTGTCATTCACTCAGGCACAGATTATACACAAAGAAAGATAACATATACCAGCTGCAAGCGACTTTTAAAATAATTAAAAAGGACTTTAATTTTTGTCCAGGAATTTAAAATGAATAATGACAGTTTAAATTACAAGCTAGTGTTGGATGGACAATAATATGTTATCAAAGTGTGCATCTGTGTAATTAAAAGCGCATATTGGGAGAAAAGAGAGAGATAGTCTGACAGACCAACTCACAGATACAAAGCACATAGAGAGAGAGATAGCTGCAGTGGCTAAATTAGGTTGTTTCTGTGCAAGAAGATTGATCTTGAAGATAATGTGAACTGACAGATAATTGCACGCTGGCTCATCTGAACATATTAGTGGTAATCAGAGAAAAGACTGGAACTGAAGCCTGTTTCTCAATAAAGATGTCTTTATAACTGCAAAAATAGAAAAAAAACACTTCATGAAGTTTAATGCAATACTAATTTAATAAGGAAATGTTTACATTTTCAGGGCTTAGGGCGCTCAATACTAAAATCTGTCATTTTCTATACAGCAGTCAACTCATACCGTCAGTTAATAAAATATGTCATCCAAATCTGACAACCTGTATGTTTTCCTGTCTTAACAACTGATTATATCAAATTCCTCTCTGACTGTCCAGCCTTCTATGTAACCTGCTGCTTTTGTAACATGGCAGTGAGAGAGCAGTGTGAGTAATCCTGTATGTGGGTGGGAACCACTCAGAAACTGCTATGCATTAGCAGCTGCCTGAATTGTTGCTACTTAAGTTCCTCTGTGAATTATATACACAATGAGACTCTGACAATGGAGTCTAATCCAAGATGTAAACATTTCACCTGTATGTCCTACCATCTCTTATCTGTCTGATATAGATCACAGGAGACCAACTGTGCACACGCACACCATTGGAGCAGGGCCCGATCAAAATGGGGGCCCCACCCAAACTAATAGGCATTGGGAAATAGGCATTCAGATTCAGGCAGGGAGGCATTGCCATGGTGATGGCAGTGATGGGAAAGGGGGCGGGGTGGCTCTTTAGGGAGCCGGGATAAACCTGCAGGCTTGGCAGTAATCAATGGTGAAACCTGTAGACAATAACTAAACCAAGCCTAATGGGGCCATCAGTATGAGTGACCATGCATTAACGTGATGATAGTGCATACTCACTAAAACAAACATGACTGTAACGCAAGTACCTGATTTAAGTCACTAAGTCCGACTGAAGCTTACACTGCAGAGTGTGCAATCAATTGGATGTTATTAATGAATACTTGTGACACGCTGAGTGGACACTAACCAAAACATTTTGGTGCAGGATGGTGGAATTCTCCCTCTAAGATGCTTGAGATTGTCAATCCCTGTGCTTGAGTAGATCACACAGTGTGCATCATTAGACTGAAGAGTTCAATGGTGGATCACTTGAATCCCTAGCTCTGTGTCTAAGTGGATCCCTGCATGTAGACAGAGGAGAAGAGAGGATGGGAGGAGAGGATGGGGGGGAGGCAGAGGGCAGGTCTGGTCGGGGACCAGATGTCCTCCCAGTGGGGGAGGAACGATGAGGTGAGGATGGAAGGAAGGAGGGAGCTATAGGAAGGGGGTTTCTCAGCAGTTGCCATGCCATGCCTGTTGTATACATAATGTTCATATTGTTCAACATGCTAATAAATCATTGCACAAAACAGAGATGATGTGAGCCATGTTGTATATTTTATGTACCATTACGTCTGTCACAATACAAAGCTCACTGCGCTGGTTTAGACATTTAAATGACATCACTCAGATTAATTAGAGACAGTCAAGGCGTCACCTTTGAACAAACAGCAATCACTCAAGGAAATCACAGTTGGGCACCTGTTTTTACTTTAACATGATATCACTTTGCTCGTTTGAATTGTAAATGCAAGTCTCTACAGGCACTTTCCTCCTCCTCCTCCTCTTCATCTAAGCTTACACAAGTGATTAGACTGCAGAGGTAAATGCATAAGTGGCCTTGTTCTCCCACCCACAGACACATCCACACCTGCATCTCTATCTCTCACTCCTTCTATATACCGCTAACATTCTGTATATATTAGATATTCAACATATGTTATGTTATTGAATCATTAAACCCCTTGTATCACAGTGCATTACGCTTTATCACAAATGACACATTTTGCACTCATCACCGTTCTCTGTATCACATGATTAGATGGGCACACTTATGCTCAATAAGAAATAACCATCTTATGTTATTAATAAATGAAGTTCAAATGTACAAGATTCCAATTTATCTCAGATCTCTTCTGTCATTTATAACAGAATTTCTTTAATAAACCCTTATGTATGCACAAATGTTGGCAGTTGGCATACAAATTTTCAATGTTTTCTTGTTCTCAGGTTTCTCTTAAAAAGCAATCTTAATCTGAATGAGACTTCTTGAATGAATATCATTAATTAGTTAAGATTACCAATAATCCATACACATTTCTATGCTGTAATACAAGAAAGTATGCTTTTACAATAAACCCTTGGGCATGTCGAAAAATTTACATTTGTCGGAGTTTAGAAAAACAGCTCTTTTTATATCTTCGCACTTAAAAAGGTTTTGTCAGAAAAGTTGATTTTTGAGTCTTATTCCCATTCCCAACTTGCTTTGGGATGGCAACTGACTCATCCTACAATCCCAAAGCATCAGATTTTGACAAGTTGGGAATGAGACTCAAAAATCAACTTTTCTTACAAATTGTACTTTTAATAACTGTTATATTTAAAAGACACATCCGCTATATCCATCTATAAACCTGCTTGCCCTGCCCTTTAGGAGAAGCCTCTGGAGTCAGTCGGACATGCACACATCCATACCAAACAGCTGTTTAGCATATAGGTTTATAACTACAATCCCACAGGATATAGCACACACCTAATTGCTCGATCGCTCAATCACCTTGTCAATGCCTCTGTGTTCAAATGAAGTGCCTTAGTAACTAAAGTCTGTATTTGCTGGAACAGCCACTTTGCCGCATCCTTCTCATCTGCATAGAAACTAGCTGACCAATCTGAACAGACAGAGCACCGTTTTCCACACAATAGTCTGCTCTAAAAAAGGGAGGAGAGTGAAAACTGTGCAGCAGGTTAATTAACTAGCACACAAAGGCAAGAATATCCCTGAAAACCACAGACACTTGGGACGTGGGCAGCTGTAAGATGGCATACACCACAGATACAGACAGTATGGAAGCGTCACATTTTACTGCATGGACTATGGATAAAAATGACATGTGTTGCTAGAATAATATGTCAGTGTGTCATTTAATTGATGGACAACTGTATTACAATACAGCAACCTTGTTGGCTGCAGTAGGCAACTGTAGAATAAAGACAAGTGTTGGCTACGACTGGGTGTAATAACTGAATGCTAATTAATTTCTCAAGCTATCTGTAATGTTCCCATCGCTGCATAAAGAATCCGTGGACTCATGATGATGTGTCTGTTGCATCACAGCAGCATATCTTGGCTTTGCATTTTTCAGAATGACATTAAAATTGATTTGACCCACTTTACCAAAGTCAACTGTCTTAACTGACTGTCGACTACTTTATTTGTGTTCTTGTCTCTTGATTTGTTTCAGCGGGCATAAAAGCCTTGAATAAGATGTCCATCATCTGTAAGTGTGAGCTCCCTCCCTGATTTCTGCCTATCCCGCCCACTCAGGAGATAATGGTGTTCACAGAGGTCAGACAAAGATTGACAGCAAAAATACACAGATATCCCTTACTCTATCCCATATAGAGTTTTTAGACATGTTAAAAATGTAAAAATAAATAAATAAATAAATAAAATGTAATTTAAATGTTATGTAAATAAGAAAATGAAATATAGGCTGATAAAGACAATCAATCTTTCAAGCTCACAAAATGCAATTATTTCATTAATGAAGTAATACATTATCCTTTTATATATCTAAAGAGATTATGCACTATTTCTGAAAAAATAATGCAATTGTTTGTTATCAAGAGCATTTTTAATTCAATTCCCTCTAATGATTAATAGAGGTGTAAATACATTGCTAAAAAAATATAATAGCGAAACTTTAATGTCACTTCAAAATTTTCACATCTGATAAAACTGCACTAAACGCAGATGACAGAGAAAATCTGTCATCATCCATCTCAGGTCAGCCAGTGTGTTGCTGAAGACTGGAGGTGTAAAATGGCTGGTATGGCCATGCATCTGTCCCTGGGCTCATTCTGCGTCAGTCTGTGCATACAAAGACCCCACACAGGCTGTCCATAAATGTCGGTAATCAATCCAAGTAAAATCTGTAGGAGAATTTTCCTTATTTCAATTATGCACCTCATATTTGACATCTCTTTATTCTTTTCTGCTTTAATCATGCTGCCTGAAGATGTTTTCATTGCATAATGATGACAGCCTGGACATATCCAACTGTCTGTTGTATGACTTACACAACTTAATAACCATATTCAAGGCATGTTTCCAAATAAAACCAGTGCAGTGAGCTTCTATTGAGTCTGGGATGTAGGCTGCTGAGGTTCAGGGGAACGGGGTCTTTGTCTATAATTCATAGCGCTAAATAGAAAGGAGCAGCCTGCCCTGTCACTACATGTCTGCAATAAAGCTCTTACTGTAGGGCCAGCAAAGCAGAGAAGTGAGGTGTGAAAATAAACCACTGAAGTACGGTACACCACCAAACAAAGAACATGTGTGTACACAAAGGTCTCTTGAAATACACAGACATCAGAAACCAGACAGAATATTGTGCAGGATGAAGACCTGCAGGTAGATTCCTCGAGACACACCGTTCTTGTTTAATTGTGTAAAATAGCAAAAACATCTACATAATAGTAGAAATAGTATGTATACATATTCTAACAAAACTGCTCAGAAAACCTGTAATAACTAAATATTAAAGAATATTTGCATTTCACAACTATGCATGTTTTGACACTGAGAGTCTCTTGTTAATGGTTACATTGTTTCAAATAATAAAAAATGAAAGGATTATCAACAGAAGATGAATTTCTTAAATGGAATTATGAATGCAATTGACAAAAAAACACCATCATAAAGCCTGAGGGACTATGTATGAAAAGGGGAGGGAAAATGAGCAAATTTGAGAAAAAAGGGAACAAAAGAAACTTAACTAAAATTCAACTGTATCCATATTTGTTTTGCAAAGAAAATGCTAAAAAAATAAATATACAAAGAAACAAAATAAATTAATTATTTATAGAATATTACGAAATATTTATGGTATGAATTTTAAAAATAGAAAACAGGATGATTTTTGTTCATTATTCCAGTGTGAAAAGTATGTAATTGATCAGTAAACTATTCATTCTGTTTATTTTCCGGGGTGTAGACTCAGCAAACAGCAGTAATAAACACTGAATGCTCCCTATGGCTCTTAACACCCGCAGTCAATTTCCCCTCCATAAACAAAAGGACATCCCTTATCTTTCACGTCCTTTATTGCTCTCAGGAGTGAGCTTTACTGAAACTGAAAAAACATTAACAGCTTTTTTAAATGTGTCATAGTTAATAAAGACTCTTATCTCCCACTTTCCTCTGTCAAAAAAGGATGTATTTGTGGTACTTTCGCCCTTGCCCATATTCACAAGGCGATCATTTCAAAGACATTATAAATGTCACTTTACCTCATATTGAAGATACTGTTTCCTCCACTCCGGAGTGATGTGGGACGAAAGATGCTCCGCGAATTTCATTTTGTCGGAACAAGTGTCCCCTCAAACCTCCGTTAAATCCGACAGCGGCTGTCCCCTTCCCCGTCGACGCGACTTTTGTTATTTCAGTCAACTTGCTGGCTCAACATGCGGTGCGTCAGCCCGGCGCACTCCGCTTTTCCTCACTCCACTTCTGGCTCGTCCCGGTCAGTGCACTCCGAGCGGATCTCGTCCCACATACTATTTCACGGGAGGGACCGCAATGGCAACAGTCTCTCTCTTTAAAAGCTGGACGGACGGCAGTTTCACGGAGCCGGGTGAGAGTGGCTCATTGACTTTGCTCCGTCCCTCCCTGGGCAGGTCTGGGGACATTGCGGTCCGCCATCACATTGAGCCACAGCGACGTGGTTGCGTCAGCAGAGCGCGCAGTGGCAGCGGCTGTTGTTGGGACCTCCTATGAAAAAGTGTTGGCGGTGCGCTCAGGGAACCCCTCACCTCCTACACAGACCATTCAGACCACAGACTCCTGTTTCCATTAGGTTGTTGTCTCATGCTTCCGTCTGAGACACTTGCTGTCTCCTCCGATGAGTGTCTACAATAAGATAGAGGGGGTGGAGGAAAACTTTAGACACATCACATGAAAAGCTAATTTGAATTTGACACTTGCAGCTAATAGTGCAACGTCCATTTATAAAGTCGGCAGGAAACTTTTAAACACCATGATTGCCCGTCCTAATGTCTGATACAGTCCTTTTCGACTCATGAATATGGCCTACATATTTTTTCACAGAGTGAGTGTTCCTGCTTGAACATTTCTACAACTAGTTTTGGATGTGGGACAGCGAATTATAGAGCCGCTCCATGGATGATGAACGCAGAAGCCTTTATTAGTGCTCTGGGGACGCAGATAGTTTAGAGAGAACAGGATAATAAGCTACCATTACTTATAAGCTCTGCAAAAGAATCTCATTATAGTCTGTCAATACTCCAAAGATCCCTACATTTATGACAAATATGGGATATGACAAATGCAACCACAGACACACTTAACAAGCTGGATAGGCTATTCTGCGTTTTTGTATCAGAAAAAAAAAAGCACAGCTTTTAGATCATTTCAAGAGTGTTTGGGACAGCTGCTCAGTGAGGGAACAGGTGACACCTCATCATTTTGCCAGGAGCAGCATCTGCTGGACAAACTGCGCTAATGCAGCTTGTCGCCCAGTGCGTTAAACTTTGTACACTTCACCTGCCTCATGTCAGGTGTCGAGTTGTCGACACGTCACATTTAATGTTACATTAATGTGATGCTAACTGCAGTGGAAGACAGTCACTCGACCTGGATACTGAAACTGAAACTGGACAAACTGGACATAAAAGTTATTAAATGAATAGCTGGCAGTGAAACCGCAGCAATTAATTAATTAAAGCCCAAATTAAATGCACCTGTGTTAGGAGGCTGTAGAATGAGGCGAATAGAGCAGCTAACGTCAAGCTAACAAGCTAAATATAACCATTGCAGACCAAAAATGACCATGTTGCCTGTGATAAAATGCGAACACTTTATATCTGAAGAGATTTTAATAACCTACTTTTGTTATTATTCAAAAAAACAGTTGGCCAAGTTATTAGCTATGGACGCTAACGTTAGCTTACTTTACCGTTAACTTTTGTCCGTTAAGTTAATTTCCGTTGTTTTCACATTAACCGAGTTATTATCACACAGCAACAAAAACAGCATATATTCTTTCTTTTCCTGTAAAATCAATAATCAGCTTTCAAAACATGGTCGTGCCAAAAGAAACAGGACATTTGTTCCTTAATTTTGTGGTTTCTCTCGTTTTTTTTCTTACCGGACAGCAAATGCAACCGGAACCTTTCTCTCGGGTAGGAGGCTTCGCCGGAGATTTTAGTTGACAGTACCAGAGACGGACCATTGGTAGAAACAAATCCGACTGTCACGGATTCTTAACGATAACGGATTAAAAAAGCAAAATCGCCGCTGAAATACTCAACAAATACATACATCTGGCAGGTGCTTTCCGTTCGTGTAGAACGTTTTTCATAGGGATCTACGGCGCACGTCGTCTCTGACGTACGTTACGTTATAAACAATAATAACAATGGCTTCTGGGTCGCCGTCGTCCTCTCCGGACACTGCGACGGGCTCAGGTACAGACCCAGCCCGGCCTGACACAGGGGAGCCCCTCGGTGGAGCAGGCTCGGACTCGGACTCTGACCTAGGTTTGGGTAAATTTGACTGCAGCGCCATGGAAATGGGGGACCGGCTGGAGGGAGACGAGCTGGAGCGCGAGTTCGAGTCCGCAGCCGAGCGGGTACGAGATCTGGTCCAGACGGCCAGCAGGGACCAGCTTCTGTACCTATATGCCCGCTATAAACAGGTGAGAATTGGATTAAATGGCTCTGTCATTGCGTAGGCCAAAGTTAACCTCCAAATTATGTCACCATATAGCTCTGGGTCATAACCACGTCCTTAATCCCCAACACCATGTGTCATCACTGATTTTTGACAGATGAGGTAGGCCCAGACGGGGCATAAGGTATGGATGAAACAGATGAATAATCCTGACTTTTCTTTTCAGGCCAAAGTTGGAAAGTGCAATATACCAAAGCCTGGCTTCTTTGACTTTGAAGGACAGAGAAAATGGTATGTAGCCACATACTGGATGTCAGGTTTCAGTAAAAAAACGATTTGTTTATGTTGTCATGTAGGTGTTTAAACAGGCACGTATTAATAATTTTGTCATTTTGAATTGTAGTTGAAATGGCACTGTCTGAGTCCGAGTGAGTGACTATCACATATGCTATATGTTTTTTGAGTGAGAGCCATTAAACATGTGTTCATGTGCACCTGCATGCTTAGAAATTAGGAGTTATTTTATTATTTATAGTACCCCTTGTACTTTTGAAATAAAAAATTGAAACAAATCCATTAATAAGAAATAGTCCTTATAAAACAAGTAGTAACAGGTTCTTAAAATCTGTTTTCTGTGTGAATGAGAGCTCATGTTAAAATGTCCTGTCTGTTTAAGCCTGTTGTTTTTAGGCTTTCAACCATCTGAAATACTTTGTTAAACATGACAGCACATGATATAATTAAAAATGTAAGCCTTCATCTTACAACTGTAACTTATGATTGTGGTTACATGTATGATATCATTACAGGCAAGCCTGGAAGCAGCTTGGAGACATGGAGGCGGAGCAGGCAATGCAGGAGTACATTTCCTGTGTCAATGTTTTAGACCCTGAAGGCTGCACAAAGGTAAGATAGCTTACACTTATCTTAATTGTGGATTACTGTACATAGTTAACTATAATACGCAGATTTGTGTCATTGTGGAGAGTAATAAAATGGTTTCCAAAAATAAGCATTGAATAAATCAAAGTTATAAACAAATACAGGCCCGTTTTAAGAGTAAGATCAGAGGGGTGTCTAAAAACCCTCTGAAGGTGAATGATGAAAGATAAAAACAATGTGATGGTAAATGACTTGCAGATGTGATAAAATAAAAAGTAAAAAGAGTCTTATTTTGTCTGCAGCGTACATTTTCTCCTGGAGTTTTTCAATCATGATAATACTGAACTGAAGGCCAAATCCAATCAGAGAATATCACCTGTAAGCTCCTAACACTGTTCTGTAAAACATCCCCTTCCTACCAGATTACAACATTTAGCTAAATGGCAAATCTCGCCCACCTGGCACTTCATGTTCCGACTGAAATTAGCCATGAGAAGTTTTTCAAATTAACATAAGTATTCCACTCAATGCTGCTCCACCGTAAGATGAAAAGGATGACAAAAATAGAAACATACAAAGTCATTGCTGCCCTTTGCAGATGCAATTCAGTGTTTTTGCCAGTAGAGGTCAGTGTCACAGTGTCATTTTGTCCCAGGCCTCTTTGTAGCTCTTTATTCTGTACATGTAGCATGAAAAATACATGAGAAGATTATGTTGTCTTTTCTCAATAGCTGATATTTTGGGATATGAATAATGGAAAAAAAACTGTCATAGAATTGCTGTCAAGATGAGCTGGTGTGTATGGGGACATAAGATACTGTTTACATCTTGACACCCTCCTGTGTCATGTCCTCCTTTGACTGTGCCAGGAGAGCTGTGTTGCCATGGACAGGCTGTCCTTTGGGGCGACAGCAGAAGCATTCAGTTACAACAACAACTGCTTACTGTCTGCCGACAGTTACAGATGGAGTACTAAACTTGTCATGCATTATGTTTACATTAAAATGTGTGTGAAGTAATAGTAAATATAAAACAAGGCAGATTGAAGTATGTTTACTGCACAGATATAAAAGTGATATGGTGAATATATATAATATAATACCATTTCAAAGGCAGCATTAAAAAAAAAACACACAAAAAAACACAAAAACTAATAACTGTGAAGATTATAGCAGCAAGCAGCACCACAGTAGCTGGCTCCAGTCTCATAATGTAAGTTAAGAGTCAGAGACAGTTAACTTACAAATTGAGTTGAGACAACAATAAGAAAAGGGCTTTCTGATTTTAATTTACAACAATACGTTATCCAGCAGGTCCCTGGTTCTCCAGGTACACGTTGCCTTACCTTGTAATTAAGTAAGAATGGCATCACTGAAAGCGAAAGCTTTACACCCAAAAGGGTCTACCACGTCCACACACTGGCAACACCTTAACCCAGCGTGTGGATTCCGTCTACAGCATGGATCTTTAATGTTTTTCAGGCCAAATATCAGTGACCTGATAGACAGAGGGATCAGGGACCCTGACGCATACTGTATATTGTACAGAAATATGTTTTTGGCCTATAGTGCCACGTATAATCAAATTGGCAGCAGTTGTAGCAAAGTTAGTTGTGATAGCCTCACCCTCTGCAATTTCTCTGGTGGTTTCTGGGTTGGAGGGTATGTCAGACTAGTCTCTTGACTGATCATTTACAAAACAATCCACTGTGGCTCACAACAAGGCCAGCAAACTTGAGATAGTAATACAAATAACTATCTAAAACGTTTCAATAATTTGTAGTCAGCCGACTAATTGCCGTTACAGATAGGTGATGCGCCGTGATCTAGCATACAGTTGAGATTTCTTGCTCACATGATTACACGGTGTATCATGGGTAGACTTTCATTGATGTGTAAATAAAGTTGTTGTTTTTTTAAAATGTATCTTTGCTCATAGAATGTTGGATTTATGTTAATGTATATTTCTAGACACATTTACATATTCATGAAAATTAAAACTTTGAATAAATGATCCAACAATAATTTGCCACCCCCCTGCAGTAACTTTGAGGACCCCCCTGTTGAAGACCCGGCTCTACAAGTGTAGTACTATTCCCAGACAGTGGGTGGATTCACTATCACTTAATGCTCTGCAAATACAGCCCTACAGATATAAGAAGGTTGTTCTATCTCAAATTGAAACACCAAAATATAAGCATATATGTGTCTCAAAGGCCTGTTGCATGCCCTGTGTGACCTACTGTAGCCTATCACCATTTTCTGGCCTTTCCCCAGTTTCCCTCACCTCTTCATTACTCCACTTTTTCCAACTTTCCTTTTTGCTTTTTGCTTTTACCTGCTTCCCCTTTCATTCATCTCTCCCCGACCCTGTTTTTCTTCTTTAACCCTTCTACTCTTCTATTACCCCCATCCCTCCCCTTTCTTATCTCTCCTTCTATAGTCATGTCTCTTTAATAGTGTCACTGTCAACCACATGTCTAATCCTGACACCTTCTTTTCTCCTGGGCCATGCTGCGGGGCAATACTCGCTGACTCTGCCCCACGGCAGCACAATGCCAGGAGAGAGCTCGGCCAGCAAACGCAGAAAAATGTCCCCCTGAAAAGAAGATGATTGTATTAGTGTTAACAAAGCACCATAGCATGGCAGTGGCTATTCTTTTGGAAGCACAGTCAAATGGTGTAAGTAGGAGAGCATGGACAGAGACGCATGGGAGAGAATAATAGGCAGAATTTGACCTCTGTTCCTTCCTCAATTGTTGAGCAGACACTGGCTTTATATTACATTAAGCTGCAGAGGAGCAGAGCCCGGTGCATCAGCGAATATTCTGAGTTTCGGAAGTGAATTAGGTTGTCCCCAAAAGTGCACGCACAGTTGTTTTGCCTCGCTTGTCATGTTCTCTCCCACTCTCGCTATTTTCTGAAATCAGATTTGTGTGGGTTCTTTTGTGAGTTGAGGTTGGTCAGAAAAGAATAGGCTGGGTAATAAAGTCTCGGCCGAACCGAATGTAACGTGGAATTCCATGAAAAACACAGAAGATTAACAAGGGGCCACAAATTAAGGCGCTCTATATTTTTTTATTGGTCTTGTTGGACATTAATAACCTATGAGGTCATGTCTGAAGCCCCAGAGACTTGTTTTTCAAAATGACACAATTTTAACTCAATACATTTGTATCGTGCATTCACTTTGCAGAGGCTGTAGGTGAAAAGCTATAGGTGCAGCCACTATGGTGAATAGAGGAACCTAACCCCTTTGTATTGCATTGAGCACACAAGACAATCAGGTCAGTACCCCTGTTCATATAGGATATATGCCCAGCTGGACTAGGTTGGCGTTTGACAGCAGCTATCATTGGACAAGTTTGGTAACCGCGACAAACCCCTGTATATGTATTAACTGTGTATAAGGTGGATGTTGTTCTTAAATGTGATTGTCTTTTACTTGACAGGAAAGACGAGGAGCAGAAAGAAGAACAGGCTTCGGAGGAGCAGCAGTCAGCTCTCTGTACCAGGAGGAGATGATCAGGTATTTACATCAGAACTAACACAAACTAAGGCTGCAACGATTAATAGATAAGTTGTCAACGTAATCACCATCTAGTTTGATAATCAATTCTCTGATTTATGCTTCTTATAGGGTAACTCCATCAATTTTCTTGGGAGTGTGAAAAAAGTAGTATGAAGACTTTTGTTGCTCCAGAGATAGCTTCATGTAACCTGATCAATTGCCTCAAGTGATGTCACTCAGTGGCAAAGCTGCATTGTGGGTTATGTAGGCCCCAGGTTTTGAAAAGAAGAAGAAGAAGAATGTGTGGAATAAATGTAAGATTTTGATCATTTGTTTTTAGACTGTCTACAAGTCCGATAGTGTTATAGGAGTGTGCAATGCTGGACCAGTGGACTGCTTTTCAAAACCTTGTGCCTACATTACCCACAATTAATTTTAGCCACTGAGTAACATCACTGGAGGCAATTTATCAGATTACATGCAGCTTCTTATGAAGCCACAAAAGGCTTATACTACTATTTAAAATATGCAGTAGTAATACATTTATTTGGTAGGGGTCCATTAAAATGTAAATATTTCTAGTTTCTTTATAATATAATGTTTTTTTAGTTGTTGACAAAACAAGACACTTGGGAACATCAACTTGGGCTTTGGGAAACACTGATCAGCATTTTTCATGATTTTGCATCTAATTTTACATTCTAGCTTAATCTAGAATGAAAATAATCGTTAGTTGTAGCCCTAAAACTAAAGCACACATGCACACACAGACCGCTGGAGTTTTCCGGACACACATCGCTCATTGTTGACTCATACACATCTCACACACACTCTTCATTTTCAGAAAACAAAGCATCCAAATGCATTTCGGAGTTCTTGAGTTTGCTGGGACGGACTCAGCTTTTTTCCTCCTGCTGTGAATCACCACTTCTCAATGCTGAGGTCAACTCTATCTGAGTCTGGTATTGTTAACCACTGATCTTGATGCTGTTTTTGATTATATTCAACAGACCGTAACTGCAGTTAGATCCCGGAGACGTCATACAGTTCTGATTTATGTTAATGAAATATATTCTCCATTTACTTCTGCCTGGCAGACTTACTCAACCTTAAAAACCTCATCTTCATTTCAATGGAAAAAAAGAGCTCTTTTGGAGATGAAAATGAGATGTGTGAATCCTGCAGGTTTTCCTCCTAAATGGTTGTACGTGATTAGTATGCATGGTCTCGGGAAGAGGCGGCCAGAGTCTCCCGTTTTTAATTACGTTACGATTCGGGGGGTACTTTGAGGGGGGTGGTGGGTGATGAAGACACGGCGGGAACAGTGGAGGGAGGGAGGCAGGTACAGCAGGTTTCCCAGAACAATACTCCCCTTGCTGATATCCAGTAGCAACGATGCCCCTAGGGAAACTGGTGAGGAGGAAGTCATTAACATGGCACGCACACACACTTATGCACATGTGTGCACACATAAACATACACTCCGCTATACTTCGACGCAATTGGCATCCAAAACCATGCATAACCTCCTGGAACTGTCACACTCACTGCTCTGCTGCTTTTCAATTTCCTCTTCCTGACATACACACACAGACTCACTCCATATTAAACAGCTAAGCACCTGTTAACCAGACAGAGTTAATTGCATTGCTCACTGCTCATCTCGGTGTGTGTGCGTGTGTGCGTGTGTGTGTGTGTGTGCGTGTGTGTGTGTGTGTGTGTGTGGACAAAAGCTGGATTGATTAGCAATATCCCTGGGCTACTGAGCTGATCAGTGTGTGATTGAAGAGGCTTTGAATGCTACATTTGTAATTCTCTCTCCCTCCTTGCGAAAGGATTCTGATAAACATGGGAGGCTTTGTTGTGCGGACACTTTGCTGGAAACCGCTGCCGAGTTGTCTGAGTTCTCATTGTTTCTCTTACTTCCGTGAGCTCTGCCATGTTGAGAGCGGACGACCAGGGTCCTATACGGGATGTGATGACAGATTGTGTAGGTGTGTGTGTGTGTGTGTGTGTGTGTGTGTGTGTGTGTGTGTGTGTGTGTGCGCGTGATGGATTGTGTGGTTGTGCTGTTGATCAGTGTGAAGCTCAGGCCAGGTAGATGAGTGTTCTCCACCACTGTGGCCAGTTTAGCCTGATGGATGAAGGACATATCTGCCAGTACACCAGACTGGACACACACATGAGCTCGTAGCACTCTCACACACACACACACACACACACACACACACACGCACTTAAAACCTTTGGTACCCCAGTTGTTGTGATGACAGAGTAGCCTATGACCTTCCCAGCATGCATTGCGGGGCTGTTGATGTCACGTCGTTTATAGGACACACATTAATCATTTGTTTGTTTATAGCCTGTGTGTGTGTGTGTGGGGGGGGGGGGGGGGTTGTATGGATCACTGTGGTATGGACCACATGCAGGTGTTGGTCATATGTGTGTGCATTCATATGGCAGCTTATTTTAGAACTTATTCACGTTATATAACCGTACACTACACACTTCGATGTGTGCTCGTGCTTTTTATAGATGTGAGCATGTGTCATGCGCCCGTCAGGCTGCCTCTGTCCGACCATCGACCAAAGACTGATGAGCTGGCCTATTGATTAGTTGCCGGGGGAGACGGATGGTGGCCACACATCAGGGACACTTGGGGTCACCATGGCCATCAGACGGGGAAGTGGGTGTGGTCCAGCGCTGAGACTCATGAATAAACATAGTGCTGGTAATCAGGAGTATGTAAATGAATGTGCTCATACATAACCCAGCAATGATAAAAGTGTAATGAGTTATTCATAATTCATCATGGGCTGATGAGGAGGTGATGGAAAAAGGGAGGGGAGGAACGAGAGAATTGGGAGAGGCGTGTAGATGAAGAGCTGAAGAAAGGGAAGCACAGAGGTTCATTAAAGAACAAACAGCAGACAAAAAACTTTGTCTGTGTCTGCTGTTTGTGTCGATTTTCAAACTGTATCAGCAAACAACTAAATGCATTGATGTGAGTCAGACTGGTTCATCTCCACTGTGGGTGGCTTGAAGTTAAATCCAGCTGTGAGATGATGTTAGAGGGCAGCAGCACTGGAGGAACTATGTGAAGTTTCTTTAATTTAATTATTGTTCTTTACATCAAATGTCTGTATTTGTTCAAGCAGTTACACATAGCCAAATTAGCAAATACACAGATTGGTTGCTCAGATGGTTGCTCGTATTGCTGCCAACTGTTTTTATTTGTTGCTATTTTAATACATGCAAGAAGGATAGATCAGTGGTTTTCAAACCTTTTACCCAAGGCAACCCAAAGGGCCAGCCAAACTGCCAAGGCACACCTGTAACCTAACATGTGTTATCCAATACAGGGTTTTAAAGGACTTTTTGAGGGTGTAGAATTTCCCTCCGTATTCGAAAAACGTATTCCTTACTTGTTTTATAGTTTTATGCTGCACTAATATGTAGTTGTAACAAAATCACAGGGCATGCCTGGATCTGCCTCACGGCGCAGCATTTGGGAACAACTGCGATAGATATTCAAATGCATTATAAACGGTCACCTTCTCTTTAACCTCAAAGAAGTCAGGATAAAAATACTTTTGGACATCCTGAGAAAACTGAAAAATGAACATACCCGGGCGACTATTTAGCAGAGGTGGTGAGGGGCTCAGATTATGACACAATATTTTTTTTTAAAGCTGTCGGTTGCAGAAGTTAAAGTATTTCAAGTAGTAAAGCAGGTACCAATCATTAAGGCTGAGTCTTCAGTGCTAGCTCAGGTTAGCTTCTAACTCATGTTGTCCAAAATATTATGATAATATCATAATGTAATATTTAGATAGATAATATATATAAATAATATTATAGTCCAAAATAGATATCTGAAAAAAAACATTGAAATATGGTTAAATACTCATTTTTCACAGTATCCATACTCCAGTACTGGCTGTTTTTTTTCACTTACCCCACTTGACAGCAAGGTGACACATGCACCTCTGTCGTGCTCACTTAGCTCCGCCTCCTCCAGAACTCAATGCACTCACGTGCGTTTTTTTATTAACACACAGTGGAAACTTGTAATTAGCAAAAATACCGTAATGCCAAAAACTAATATTACTTGATGACAAAATTACAAAATGATGAAAAATACTCATCTGAATGAAGACGACAAAGATGAGGGTCTTTATTACATAAAAAAAGGACTATAAACAATTAATCCATAAACCAAGTTGTTGCTGATGACTAATTGATTAATTACATAATCATTTTAACTCTGCGTCCAGATCCTGACACATCATTGTTTGTCATTAATGTAATCAGTACGTGACAACCTTAAACAATAGCTTTAATCATTGTGTCATAAAGCCCCACTGCTCTTTTTCCCTGAAGGTTGATTCCTTTATTTCATAAAAGTATACAATATTTTCTGACGTTAGTGAGTGAATGTGGTCTTGCAGGAAATTCTTGTTGAAATCCTTGAAGTTGAGTTTTGTGCGTGAATTTGATAGCCAGAAAGGAATTTTAAGGAAACTGAACCTTCAACCTTTTTATAATAGTGTCAAATTACAGGGCTGTAACGAATTGTAGATTGATAAAGAATTAGTCGCCAGTTATTTTGGTAATCAAACCATCGATTTCAGTTATTTTCATGCATAAATGTTAAACATTTGCTTGTTTCAGCTCCTTAAATACAACAATTTGCTGCTTTTCTTTATCATTTATGATGGTAAATGAAGAGTCTTGTGGTTTTGGACTGTTTGTTCATTTTGGGCTCTGGGAAGTTTTTGCCACTTTATTGAGGATTAATTGATGAACCATGAAAATATTTGGAAGATTAATCAATCATGAAAAAAACTTTTAGTTGCAGCTCTACAAAACTAAATTACATCTATAGTGTTTATGTGGACGACAGGCCTCAGTGTCTCCCTTGTGACTGGAGTTAGGTGTGTGCTGTGCAGCAGAGCAGGCAGGCGTCATAGACAGGAAGTGGGGGATTTGGCCTTGGGGATGACTGACTTACTGCGTGGGAGTGGTAAAGCGGCGGGCATGCGGGGTTTCAGTCAGACAATGGCGCACTAAATTCAATTAATCTGAATGGCCGGCATGGGTAAGAGGGGAGGGGAAGGCGTAAAGCTCTAAATGAGATTTCGCCCCTTTTCTCCCCTTCACCCAACAGCCCTCCTTCACCACCACCACCAGCAGCAGCAGCAGCATCCCTGCACCCTGCCTCCCCCCAGCACTCACTCCTGTCCCCAATGCCAGGAGGTGATTAGAGAGACAGAGATATAATCAGAGGTGGGATGGTGCTGCTGTGTGTGTGTGTGTGTCGCGTGCCAGCGTTCCCTTGGGATGTGGCACGTGTGGCTGCTGCTTCAGTATGAGACAGACAGAGCATTTATGTTTTTATGTTATCCGTGATATCTGTGTTTGATGAATAAATACTTCACAAGCATGGCATTAGCTTTATTGGGTGTGCACACACTTGAATAGACGTGCAAGACAGTTAAAGGGTCAGTTCACCTTATACAGAAAAAAATATTTTCTCACTCATATTTTCTCACTCTCACTTCCATGTATTCGTCCATGTTTTGACATTGTTTGTGACTTCAGCAGAAAGTAGTCCCGACTAGACTGGCACTCAGTAGAGAGTAAGGATGCAACGGTACAGTTTTCCCACGGTTCTGCATGCATCACAGTTTTTGGGCCACGGTAACGGTACGGTTTCAATATCTTAATATAAAACTACTCAGACTATCAAAGGCAATATTGCATTGTAAAAATAATTGCACAATTCTTTGTGCATTGTCTGTGGTAACAGAAATTTGGATATTTGCTCTCTCTAGCTTCCATTCAGTCACTAGTTCTTCAGCCAGGTGTTCACTTGTGTGGCTCTTGTACAGTGGATGAGTCTGCAGCACAAAGCCCCTCATTTCCCAATCAAGTAGTGTACAGTCACTGTCAGGTAGCTTACTGTTGCACGGGAGGTCCAGCTATCGGTTGAGAGAGCAAGGTAGGGTCCTTGCCTCAGTTAGTTTTCAATATCCCCCCGGCATACTTCATAAAGTTCTGGGATCACTTTACTACTAAAATGGGTGCGGGAGGGTACATGATAATGAGGTTCAACTGTTTTCATCATGTGACGAAATCCGTTGTCCTCAACCACTGAATACGGCTGCATGTCTTTCGCTATGAAGACGCCCGCTGCTTTTGTTATAGTTTTGTGTTTTTCCGAGTTTGTCGCATACAGCTGTTGGAGGGCCACAGCATTTGTCGTTCAGCATTTGCATGCAGAGCGCTGATTGGCTCCTAGTAAATTCAGGGACGTTCTGATTGGCTCTGAAGGCAGCATGAGCAGCGCATGGCACTGAGCCTGAACAATGTGCTGCTCTCATGCCTCTGCTCCTGAAGTGATCACACAGCATGCGCGGCTGCACAAAGTTTTGAAAAAGTTTTGTGACGGGGCAATGTACCGAAAATGCCGTTGTTTGCCGTTGTGCATTGAACCGAACAGGGCGTATTGAACGGTTCGGTAAAATACCGAATATTGTTGCATCCCTAGTAGAGAGTATACAGGCTAAAGAGTCCCCATTAAATTCAGTCAAGCCTAATCCAATATCAAATAATACGTCTTTAAAACCCCTAAATCTAGATTTTATTTTGGCTTGGCATCAAATTGTACGCCAAGATACCAGCCACCTAAATACACATGATTTCATCAATCAAGATATGCATGATTACCTGAAAAATTAAAAAAAAAGGACACACAGTTAAAGAAAGTGAGAGGAAAAAAACTTGCATCCGCCCCTTTATCCGAATCAGCACCAAAAGTTGATTGGGTCTATTTTGGGCTGAGATCCATCCTTCACCCAAGTTTCACGGAAATTCAACCAAATAGACACAGGCAAAAACATAACCTCCTTGGTGGTCTGCATATTATTCAGATAAACCAGGAAACAGAATGTATGAAGAAATGCTGCTGTTAATTTTTCAGAAATGAAATCCATTCACCTCCAGAGGCTCCTGAAGTCTTCGACATATATCTCAAAATCAGGACAAGTGAAACCAAAGAAGGTCATCTGATGCACAGATGTGCAAAAAAAATGACTGACTTGCTGTCCTGCTCTCTCTCCCTCTCTCCCCCTCTCCCTCTCTCTCTTTCTCTGTTTTGTATCACTCTCAGGGAAGAGGACAAGAACATCTTTGACTACTGCAGAGAAAATAACATCGACCACATCAGCAAGGCCATCAGCTCCCAGACAGTGGATGTTAATACTAAAGATGAAGAGGTAACTACAAAACAAGGCGCCTTGACATGTTAAGTGAAACCGAACTGGTGGCATGTGAGAGTTATTACCATGACAATAACACTGTTGCAATTATTTGGGAAAGTGAGTAACAGCGGTTTTAAGGGCTAAAGAAATCAACAGTTTATTTGTCCATGTGTGCAGGGATCTACCTTGCTGAAGTGTCCTTTATTTAGTCACTGTGTCTTTGCCAGCTGCAGGGTTGTTCTCATGTGCTCTGACCTCTTGTACAGAGGGGCAGGTGAAAATAATCAGTGGAACATCATGGAAAGTACAGGTCACTAGGGGATGCTTCATGCAGCCCCTTTTTGGCATCGTTACATAATGGTTTCAATGAATCTGAAGCCACAAACGCATGGGAACTGCTCCTCAGGCCGAGATGTGTAAATTGTGCGAACTGCTATTACCATCGCAAGGTGTTTTCTGGATTGACCCCGAAATCCATTCATCTGCCCTGGATTCATTATCGTCCAGGCCAAATGGCTCGATCCCGGCCTCTCTTTCATCACAGCCGCTCTTCAGATAAGCAGACGGGTCGGCTGGTGAGTTCCCAGCCAAAGGCCAGATGGTTGAGGGACCTCGGCAGAGAAAGCTTTGTCTGCCGACTTCCATTGTTGTCATTTGCTCACCTGCAGCGCAGCTTGATCAACAGCAGAGGGCAGTGGTGAAGTTTCACATCAGCAAGACGCCTGATCTGCCTCTGCAGCCCAGAGAGAGAGGCAGAGCAGCTCCATTCAGACTCTGGGTTTGTGACCAAATATTCACCTGTGTTATATATTCTTGTAGTAACCAACAGAGCAAATACCGGTTTAGACTGCTAGTGTGTGGAGAATTTTTAGAGCACATTAGGACATGCTTCATGCATTTTCCACAATGCTCTTTTTTCAAAGGATAATTAATAAACAGCAGCCATTTAGCATCATGATTGTATTTAAGTAACAATAAAAAAAAAAAACGGGAACGGAAATCCAGTGAAACCAAAAGGTGAATGCAGTGTTTAGTCAATTAAAAGAGAAAATACAAGCAGTAACATTTTCTTCTGTATGAAAAAAAACATATTGAAAAGGCATATACTTCGAAATCACTATTGAAGATAAACAGGAGGAAGGTGATGATGTCAGATTATGCTATTTTAATGTAATTCATATAATTCAAATTTGGGACAAGTCAAAACAAGAATACAGTTTCCATTTTCAATAAAAAATCTATCAAACACTGTCCATAGTTTCGACATAAATTAAATAATTGTTCTTTTTATTGCTTCACTAAAGAATGAATGAAGGTTTTGACCACAAATAAAACATTTTACTTATCAGTTCTAAAGCAACATAAATATAAATTATAGTTCTGTATAACATTCCTTCAGTTTGAAAGATTGTAGCCCACCAGTAGTTAACGTTAATTAATTAATTAATTAATTAGTTATTTATTAGTTAATAAATGGAGTATGCTAACATAAACGACCAGCTCCCATCACAACACAGAAGTTCTACAGAGCCCCTTTAATGTAATGTATTTGATTTGAATTATTTGAAACAATTGCTGCGACTCTCACGGAAAAGCGGAAAAGAAAACGAACGAACGAACAATTGCTGTCAAGTTTTACAAATAGCTAAGCCGTGCATCTAAATCTATGTCATTAATTAGAGGACCTTTTCAGGTGTAGGTGTATTACAGCCACATAAACTGGTGTGACAGAGTAGAAGATCCTGAACTGGGGATACAGTGCTGCTCTGAGTAGCACCATAAAGTAGGAGTACATTTTGCATACATACTGTACTGTAATACTGAAAAGAATTCATGTGGGGTCCATTTATATGTGTGGTTAGAGATATCCTTTCCTTTATTATTGATAGTAACTGCTAATCTTTTCATTATGGGAGTGAGCATGGATTTGTCCTCCTTGAGAAGGAAGTGCTTAACATTTATTACCTGTAGTTTACCTTTCTGGATAATTCAGCCCTGATAGGCGGAGACCCTTCTTAATGCACTTGCTTCTAAATAACGAGGCTGAACCCAACTTTGAATGTTTCTGTAAACAATCACAACATTAAATGACTCACTTTGACACGTTCATTGTTATATTAAAGGGTCATTTTTTTACACTTTCACAAGCAGATTGTTATTGGAAGCATCTCAACAGAAACAAAACAAATGTAAAAAAAACCTTCTTGCTTAGTCTTTCCACTGATTAAACAATCACCAACTCTGGTGAAGTTGAAATGAACCCCTGATTCACCGAGGTTATTATGTGAAAATATCAGGAGAGAAGAAAGAGCGAGGTCGGACATCAGAAAAGAGGAAACAGCGAGTAGACCCAATTCCTAAACTTTTTGTCATTATTAGTCATTCAGACCAAGGTTTAAAAACACTGGAATTACCCTTTAATAATGGTAAACCAAATTCCAACTAAACACTTGTTTTCATATCATCCTGATGGAAACGGTAAACTGTGAGTCTTCAGTGAAATGGTGGCCAGCAGTCAGCAGCAGCACACCTGGAGGAGAGCAGGAAACAGAGGGAGGCAGAGAGAGAGAGAGCAAGGCAGAGAGAGAGAGTCCAACTTATTGGTATTCTGGCCTGGCTCATAAGTATCCATTTTAACATGCAGCCACGGTGATCAATATGATTTAAGCAACCGAACTGGACTTGGAGAGTTTGCTTTACCTAATTGGCCTCACTGAAAAATGAGCTTGCGTGGTTTTATTAGAACAAGGATCTTGGACCTTAGGAAAGGATCGAGTGTGTGTGTGTGAGAGATAGTGTGGGGGGTTACTGATCAGGGGGCTGCTCTTGTTTTGTGCACAGTGTCCCATCAATCAAGCTTTGCAGACTGTGTGCAGGTTACTGTAATTTGTGCGCGAGTCCTCGATCTCTGCTTGCACCTTACTGCTCTTCTCGAAACACACAACTCCAACACACACACACACACGCGCGCACACACATACACAGAGCAGGCTACATATCTCGTCACTCTGTCCACTGGTCAGACTCTGAGTTCTGAATGTCTGTGCGTAATTTATTTTGTCTGAAAGCAAATAAACAAACGGAAATGAACTTGAGATGTGTGTGGAGAAAGAGGGTGCCCCTCGTGTGTCCTGCAATAAAGCTAAAGTAAACATATCAGTGCTGTTTATGTGTTTCAGTTCTACTCCACAACTTTTTGCACATGCCATGTTAAGTACCAGCCGCGTACCAGTAATCGTCTGGTGTGTTTGTGTTCTCAGGGTCGGGCTCTCCTGCACTGGGCCTGCGACAGAGGACACAAGGAGCTGGTGTCAGTATTACTGCAGCACAAAGCCGACATCAACGGCCAGGTGAGCACCAATTCTACGAGGTTATTGTCCATCGAAGTCAGATTTACACCCGATAGCTGCTACGGAAAGTCTTTTATTGGCAGCCAGATAGTGTGTTCAGTTTGTGTCTGAACCCTGCACATTTTCTAAAGCGTGGCAGAGTTTGTGTCCTCCTGTCTGAAAGGATAAGCTTGTTTGCTGATACTATCCCCATTCATTAGAGCGGTTTGAATGTGTGAAGGGAGATTTGAAGCATCTCTGTCAAGAGAGAGGATCCTCTGATAAATCCCAAACTGAAATTAATCTGAGTTGGTGATTGATGTGATAATTTATTGGTAAATCAATGAGCAGAAGCAAAATGAGCCTTTTTGTGTGTGTGTGTGTACGACAACTTCTTTGTTTACCTGGAGTGTCTTACTTGGAGTTATTGGCTTTAAAGAACCAAAGTCACACACCAATTTCAGGCTGCTATATGTTCTAGTTTCATTCTTATCAAAGACAGAGCAGCAACAACAGCTCCCATCAGTTTTTGACCTATGTTATATGGACTGAAAACACCAGAATTAGGTTTCAGCTTTTCAAAAAGATCGATGAAAGAAACCCTCTGCGGGAAAATACATTGTGGAACAGCTACTTGCCCAGAACTGGAGCAGGACTTTAGATATCTATTACGTTATTAGATTACACCCCTATAATCACATTAATTACTAAACTGGAGAGCTGGAGTTTTTTTAGGTGCTGGAAGAACATAAACATTAATGCAGTGCAGCAACTTAGAAACAAGGGTTGTTTTGTGTTCTTGTTTCTGTCCATCAGAGACCAGTTCATTCTGACATCTTGAATATGTCATTCTGCCGGCAAACAAAGATGAGCTGAACCTTTCTCTTCTTGAAGCTGTATTTTGTTTTAGAAGTGCATATGTCAAAAGGCCAACAGTAACATCTCCAGCATCCCTATTGCCATCCTCTCTTCTCTCTCCATCCCTTCCAGAAGGTCACCTTTAATTCACTTTGTCCCACCGACAAATCCCCCAGAGCTTTAGCGGACAGAGTTAGCTGTTAGCTAGCCTAGTCTTTAGCCTCCCAGAGGTTTAGCAGCATCCAGGAGGCTTTAGCTCCGGCGGTAAGCTGGCTCAGCTGCGCATCGGAGAAATTACTCCTCTTCCCTGCCCAGCAGGCACGACACAGTGCAGTTCACCGGGCTGCATGCTGAGGCTTTAACTGTAAAGGCCAAATCAATTGGAAGTAATCAGGCAAATTGTTTTACGTTGCACAACCCACATAATCAGGACATTTCACAAATGACTTTCTCTTTTGTGGTCATGTGTGGCCCCTTTTTTGTTTTGAATGCCCACAGGGATGGGGTGGATTTGCGGCGAATGGTTCATAAAAGACTTAACAGTGGGATAACTACAAAACACTTCACTAATGATTTAGAGCCATATCAAGATAATGACAGCAGAGGAGGGAGGATTGATGTATAGACAGAGGCTTTTGTCCTTTTGTAAAATGTATTTACAGCCGTGTATCTGTCATTACAGTATAAATTGATATTCCCCATGTGCCAAGATTTTTCAGCAGTCAAAGATGCAAACATAAATCTTTTGCCAGGTAGTGATGATGGATGGCTGAACTTGAGCAGACTTTAAGAGTTTTGTCTGATTTTACCGTTTTTCATATAACAACATGGAGGGAAATGATTCAATCTTTAACCTTAAAACTTTTGTATTGCAGCCAACAGACAGAAAATAACAATAATCTAGAGATGTCAGGTGTATTTCAATTGTTTTTAATCCTGTTCTGCTTTTGAAAATGAGCAAATATGTGTACATAAAGGAATTAAAACCTAGGTTGATGTTTCAAAAGGAGCACTTGTGCATTCATGTGATCTGGACCTTTCCACCTGCACATCTCTCAGGTGTTAGAGGAAGCTGGCTGTAAAGATGACTGAATATTAAAGACACTGGACCTCTGCGGCGGAGTTACTGGGAGCAGATTTATGAGGTGGCAAAGAGGTGGCTGAGAGAAAAATATAGTCAGCTAAATCACACCACTCTGTCGCAATGCCAAATTATCTCACTGTGTAAAGCTTACAGAGCGATATGCTTCTCATTAGAACCTGCTCGAACATCCTTTTGTTTTGTTTTTCTTTGGGTTAAGTCAGTGGGGAAAGAACGACGAGGAAGAAGTGTAGGAAAGGAAATAAGTAGCTTTCTGTAATATTAGAGAAAGATAAAAGTCTGACCAGCTACTCTACTCTTCTGTCACATATAACAAAGTGTATAGGAGGTTGTTTGTATGTTCATGAGAGGAATAGAGGAATGTTTGGGTTGTTTGCAAGCTATTACAGCAACCAGTAATCTCTCTTGACCTCCACCAACTGCCGAGCAACCAGTAAATAAAGATCAAACATGATTTATGCTTAATTTGTTGATTAAAAAAGAGGGAGGGGGAGGACTTGAGAGTTTAAACAAAAAGTATTATTATTTGCTTGGCAAAGGAGGAAAATCGTTTGATTTAATCAACTGATTGTTTTAGAGAAGTGTTCCCAAACCCTGGTAACCTGCATTAAGGGCTCGTTTGATAGTTAATCCTGGATCAAGGCAGCGAGGGACGACAATAGGTAGCTGTGTGTGTGTGCTTGAATACACAGATCCCAGCTCTGCCACCTGCCAATTGTAGATCAGGCCCTGGTGTTGCTACTGTACATTAAACCCCACCCCCACCTCCACCCGTCCTTACTCGCTGCTCACTCACACAGAGAAAGTGGGGCAGACAGCACAAACTGTGGGAAAGATGACAGTAAAAGCTCACTCAACGTAATAATGGAAATTAAGGCTTAAACACTGGACTTATATTCTGTGTGCTAGAATGTTTTTAAGAGCATTAATGAGGCTTCAGTTTAAGACATTCCATCATATCAGTAAAAACAGATCTCACATTACAAAGTCATCACTAATCAGAGTTTGGTCATCTTTTGCTTTAAAGATGATACGACTAAAGCGCTGAATCAAACTTTTATGGGTAATGACAAGTATATGCCGATAGCTGATATTGAATATATTCCTTTTCAATTTATTCTGATCAGATATGATTTTAATCATGATTTTGCTGTGGACAAAATAAGATCACCACTGGGTTTCTGTTTCATAGCTTTCAATCATTTCGCATGGCCTTTTGTCACATGGAAACGTAGATGTTTAAATTTCGTTTTTAATTTTGAGCATTTTTCTGACAACATTATGATATCAACAACAACTTTTCAATGTAGTTTATAAAGAAATGACAGAATTATACAGTTTGAACAGACTCAGTCATCTGACCTAATATCTACAGTGTCTATGACAGATAATAACGGTATCCATATTTGACCAAAGTTCTTTAAAGAACCTCCAAGACTGAACCTCAGATTTGTCCATCTTTACATTTTACAGAAATCAAAATATTTCCAACACTATCCAGCTGTAATGAGAGGTAACTGACCTGATTTAGTTAACAATGTTTTAAGACAAAGTTTGTCTGTCTACAGGAGATATAGAATATGCAAAACAGCATCTGCCAGACTTTTTCATTTTTTTTTACACATTACAAGTTCTTTTGTACAGATTACACAAATAAGATACAACCCGCTAATTGCTGAACATGCCAATAGGCAGATTTTGTTAAGCTTTTATAGAGCCAGACTGGGTGTTTCTCCCTGCTTTAGACTTTGAGCTAAGCTAACTGGCTGCTGGCTTTAGTTTCATATTATCAATACAGATGTGGTATCAGTCTTCTTATCTAATTCTTCTTAGCGGAAGCATATAAACCAGTTTCTCAAAACAAGATGGCTCAGTCATAATCTGGGAGTCTTGTATATTTGTTGATTTTAATTAATAATGTTTTCTTTTGTGTGGCCTACAGTTGAGGAGTTTTTTCCTTTCATTGGTCTAGACGTGTTTGTGTGTGTTTGTTCTCCCTGTGGTCATTCTCTGTCCAGACGGTGTAATCCCACACCCACCTTCCTCTAACCCTCCCAACAAGCTGTAGGGTTGCCATGGAGATATGCATTAATAGAAAGGCCCATGCATGGAAACTGGAGTCGAAAAGGCAGGGCCAGAGTGGATTTTCACAATGTGTGAGTGAGTACTGAGAGGGTGAGGGACAAAGGTGGGATTAGTGTGACAAAGAGGAAGGACAGGTGAGATGCAGGTTAACACAACACAGACACAATATCAGGAAGGAAACACTGTTAAGGTTTAAAGTAACATGGACGTGTCTCACATGCTTTTACTCGACTCATGCCTGCCTTTTTTTTTTTTTTTTTTCTCCTTTCTGTCCGTCTCTCTCTCTTTCCCCTCTCCTCATCACTCTCCCCCCCTGAGCTCCCATCCCCTTCACTCCATCCCTCCCTTGCCTCTCCGCCTCTACTTTGTATTAAAACAACATGATCCATGAGGCGGGGAGGGCGACTCGCAGCACCGCTAATTCTAATTAATCCAGCGTGGTAGCACGGCCACGGCAGGCCCCAAGCGCTCCCAGTCTATCAGATAGAAATTCATAACTTAATTGAGGTCAGAGCCTCGAGCCGGCAGAACAAAAGTCTCCAGCCAGGACCAGCTAGATCAATAGTAATAAATATCTGACTGGGCGGCCTACAATTGGTGGCTAGAGAGCACAACAAGTCTTGTACACGTAGTCTGCATGTAGAACCTGCAGGGATATCTTATTTTCTATGTCTAATGTGTAGAAAAATTCACAGTTTGTCTAGTCTACATTCTACAGTTTGTGTTTGTTGGCCTGCATGTAAAACACATAGATGGCGCTCTGTATACAGACGACAGCATGGCTGATTTGTAATGGCAAACTCTCTTTTAAGGTATGGATCCACTAATTTGATATCGATGAGGGCTGTGTGGGCGGACTCGCCTATGGACTCAAACGCTGAATTAATGACTGTGTGGGACCCCAACTCTTGACTTGATTATATACATTTTTTTGCTACTGTATACTTCTCATAATGTTCATATTTATGCCTTCCCTACATTCTTAGCAAGTTGAGCCACCAGAAATATGAAGGAAAACAACAACGAAAAAGTCATTCACACATAGCTCTCAAAAATGGCTTTGTAAACCATTCTTTTGAAAACCAAATCCAGTTTACACTTTTTTTTTTTACATGTGCTTGCATCGTTCCATAATTTAACCCCATCAATTTTTTAACCATAAAGCATCACGCAACACAGATCTTGGTGACAATTCTCTAACATCCAGATTTTTGGATACAATCAAAATGTTTGTTAAGCTGATATGAATGATAAAGTGTTAATATCATCTTGAGGTACATTCACAGTTAAAGCCAAGGCTGCTTCACCAGTTTTGGCTATAGCCAATAGCTATTTTTATCATAAATCAATCTATTAAATGTAATCAATTAATCTTTGACCCTGTAAAACATTCAAAAGTAGTGAAAAGTGCCTATCACAGTTTTCGATTAAGTATCTTAATAATCCAGCATTGCTTTGAAATAGTGCAGATGTACTGCATGTTGAATGAATGGAACAAATATAAAATGTCAGACTTTATAAATATGGACCACTGCAATTACCAAATAGCATAAGACTGCCTTTTTTCTCAAAGCAGAAAGTGTTTAAGACGGCTGCAATAAAGTTTTCTCAGTTTGTGCCAAATCCTCAGCTCACAAATCAAAAAGCATGTCAGGAAAACATATTTCATCTTAATCAAAACGAACAAATCTGAAGCATTAGCGTCTGTTCATGCACATTTCTCATGGAAAAGCTTAATAAACCTTTATCGATATTTATTATATATCATACTAAAGTTGCAACATTCATCAAAAATTAAATGTATAGCTCTACTGTGGCATTTTAGAGCTTTTTGAATTCAAGCTCAGTCTGCTGTTGTTGCCAACACTGAACCCTCTCATCTGTGTCCTCTACTTTGGTGTCAACTACTTGTGTGATCAAAGTGCTAAACACACACACACACAC
This sequence comes from Sparus aurata, assembly GCF_900880675.1. NCBI lineage: Eukaryota > Metazoa > Chordata > Actinopteri > Spariformes > Sparidae > Sparus > Sparus aurata. The sequence continues at coordinate 15,494,274 of NC_044197.1, read as the reverse complement.
ACACACACACACACCATGGTGTGGTTGATTGAAATTCTATGGTGGAGGCATTATTACACGTTTGTATCCCTCCCCTTTCCCAGCACTGCCTCCTATAACTAATGGCTCAGTCAGGCCAGTCATAACAAATATCCAGCCAGATTCGTCATAATTGTGTGTGCGCATGTGTGTTTGCGTGTGTGTTTGTCTGTGTGTGTGTGCGCGCATGTGTGTTTGTAATTGTGCAACCTCCCCAGAATCTATAGGGTCTTTAAGAAAGAGAAGCCAGCAAGGTGGGAAAGTAAGAAGACAGAAATTATCAAGGAATTGGAGAGTAAAATGGGATGGAGAAAGAAATAGTGTTGGTAAACATAGATACAAGATGGACACATGTTAGATTTGGACTATATGACGATATATATTTTCACACATTGTTGATTTTTTTTATATTTTATTGTTTATACTACGGCACATGTGCCTAAAACCTCTCTGAGTCTAGTGGGGAATGTTACAAATCAATCAGCATGCTTCATCAATCTGCCTCAGATATCCTGTGTTTATTTGGAGTGTCGTGTGCACACTTGACAATTTGCACTAAGCACCCACAACATGCAATTAGTATAAAAACTGTAGGGGCAAAAAAAAAGGTGAGCTAGTCGGACAAAGCATATCCAATTTCAAGATTTTATTCAAAATCAGTTCCCAATACAATCAGTCTATCTGAGATTTTATCATATATGCTTCCAACAACATTTCATTTCTTTGGGGGACAACACCATCTACCAGCTGTATAATGGTGTTGTTGATTTAGTAAACTATAGCTCACGGCTAACTTAAATTAGGCCAGTCATCCACATTGGACATTCACCATTAGCTAACACTAATGGCAAGGCAAGGCAAGTTTATTTGTATAGCACAATTCAGACACAAGGCAACTCAAAGTGCTTTACAGGCGCACACAAATTACATTAAAAGACATAAAAATCTCATTTAAAAGACATTGAAATTGCAGACATTAAAAATTGCATTCAAAAACAAGTAAAAGCATTAAGAAACAAACATTAAAACAATTAGGCTAAAATAGAAAAGCTTCAAAAGGGATAAGACTACAATAAAAGTCACAATGCAGTTCAAGATTTGAAATTGCTTCAGTTAAAAGCAGTGGCAAAAAGAAATGTTTTCAGTCTTGATTTAAAAGAGGTGAGAGTAGGAGCAGACCTGCAATTTTCAGGGAGCTTATTCCAGATATGTGGCGCATAGTAACTGAATGTTGCCGCTGCATGTTTAGTTCTGATTCTAGGGACTGAAAGCAGACCGGTACCTGATGATCTCAGAGGTCTGGATGGTTCATAACGTGGCAGCAGATCAGAAATGTATTTTGGCCCGAAACCAGTTAGGGCTTTATAAACCAACAGCAGGATTTTGAAATCTATTCTTTTATAGACAGGAAGCCAGGGTTTTTACACCGAGGTTTCTGGCTTGGTCTGTAGTTTCCAAAATTACAAACTGAAGCTGAGCAGAGACTTTTAGTCGTTCTTCCTTAGATCCAAAAACAATTATTTTAGTCTTATCTTTGTTTACCTGAAGAAAACGCTGACACATCCAATCATTGATTTGTTCAATGCATCTACTCAGCAATTTTATGGGATTATAGTTCCCTGGTGATATGGTTATATAAATTTGCGTGTCATCTGCATAGCTATGGTAGCAAATTTCATTGTTTTCCATTATCTGAGCCACTCAGTGGATATACTAGTTTGGTCTAGCTACCGGAAGACGCGGATGTCAACAAACAGGTAAGTAGCTGCTTGCACAAACACACTGTTTTAACTACTTTTTTATTCAGTTTGAGTCATACACGCTACAGTGCTGTGTGCTAAGGTGTCTGCTGATGTTGCATAACTTTTGGTGTGAGATGTGGAGCATGTTAAGACGCTTAAAACACAGTGTAAAGTTCTGACCCCATGCTGTTAGCGTTCAATGCTAAGTCTCCGTTCACGGAGCTCTGCAATGGTTGGACCAAATGTTTTAGCGTCTTCGGTACTGGCAAGTCAAGGGTAGCTTGAGCAATGAAGCTGCATGTTTAAATCGACCGAAGTTCTCCTTTAATATTGGCAGGTTTGAAATGGGCCTATAATTATTCATTACTGATGTGTCTAGTAATAGTAATGTGTGCAATGTTGATGGTGTTCTGATGCACTCTTGGCGTGCTTGTCTGATGTTGGTCTCTCTCGAGTAGAATAGACAGTAGGGTATGCTACCTCTCTGACCCAGACGTGTCTTGGATTCTTAGTCAGATCCAGTCAGTATCCTCCCCAGCTCCACCCTACAAATATGGTCACATCTGGCTCCTGAAAGCCAAAATCAGAGTAACAGCAGGAGAGCGTCACCACCAGAGGAGCCAGTTGGTAAATCACACTTTTGATGAAGTCAGTCGGTAGAAGACAGAAAACGTCTTCTCCATCAAGAAAAGCCTTGGGACCATTCTTTGGCCTTATTTTAACAAATGAAACTTACAGTTTTGATAGATGCTAGCGGCATCTATGCTGACCTCTTGAGGAGCCGCCATTGTCGTTTTCGAATGAACAGTCCTTTTCTGCTGGTCGTGACTCTGTAATCAACCCTGTAGCTGGTAGTAGTTCCTCAAAGAACACTGATTGGTTCAATGCGTCTGTGCTCAGTCACTAGCACATCGCTGGTGAGATGGATTTGCAAGCTCACATGATCACATGATCTCCCGATTCCAGCAGCCACACAAGGAGAATTTATTGGTCCTGCATTTAGCCAAGTGTCTTTTAGTGTTTCTGATGTTTATTTGTTTTTCTTTTGGATGATCAAATCTGTCAGGCAGTTCTTTAAATGGTTACCATTTTCAGGCAAAAAGGAATCAGGACACACCTCAGAAATGTGTAATACAAACATGAAAGGCACCATGGGCACACACACCACTTGACATTTTACAAGTCACACTGTAAGGTGCTCTTACAGGATTCATGTTTAGTACTTGCTGCACATTAGCTCGACTCGATGAAATGAGAGCTGTTGCCGTGCTGTGTTAAAAGGGCCTATTGGACATAGATACAGTTATGAATCTATAATGTGAGCACTCAGAAAAGAGCCAGCGACTTGACAGTAATAGTGCAGCCTAAAGAGCCATTCCAGCAGGTAACAGTCCTCTTTGCCATCATCAGCTGTTGTTTCTTTCTTATTGGCCACTCACTGGGCCTTGCCTACACTCAACTATTTGATTTCCATCGTTCTTAACCATCCACATAAATTGTCAGGAGCATTAAAGCTGTCCTCGACCATTTCAGACAGAAAGAGGGGGGAGTGAGGAGTGAGAGAGTGAGAGCTGGATACAGACAGCGAGGGGAGGGGACGGGGGTGAGGAGAGAGAATAAACAAAGTAAGTGTTTTGCCTTCCATCAGTCTCCCGCAGTACTCAGCTTTATGAGTCCCTCACTCCAAATGCCTCAGCCGCAGCCCCCGCCGCCTGGCCATTGATTTTCAGATTACACTCTTTTATGTATTTATTTATTTCATATATTTCTTTTTAAACATCATCGATGAGCCGCAGGAGGACAGACGGGGGCCTCGGGCGATGTTAATTCTCAGTCTCAACCCTATCCTCCTCTCTGATGGCTTTAATGGAGGCTAAGGTGTCCCACGGGAACAAGCGAGCTTGGCGACACGGGGAGGGGAGGAAAGATGTGCATGAGGAGAACCGGGTTGGAGAGAAGGGAGAGATTTAGAGGAAAAGCAAGGCTTCTTTTGTCTGGTGTAAGTATTCTGGGTAAATGTTCAGGCTTTTAGAGGAGGTTTTACGCCAAGATTTAGCATGGCCTTAGATGCTCATGTTAGCGTTTGTTCAGGAGTTGTTTTTGGGTGGGCAACCTGTGCTGAAATCAGCTGCATCACACTTTTCAGCCTCTTGACAACAATGACACAATAAATCTCTATAATCTCTGGCATCCTCCAGGACCTCTGTGAGCTCTGGACCTGTGACTCATTCAGGATTTCCTCACCAAACTATGAGGTTGTGATGGCAGCGACTGGTGTAAGCGGGGTTGAAGGGATGGGGGACCACCGGGGCACTGAAGGACACTCCCAGGCTGTGTGAAGGACAGTGAGTTTTGGCGTCAGGCTAATTTGACCGTGGGTGGCAGTGCTCACACGCTGAGTGGCAAGGTTACCTCTCCCTGCTCAGAGAGGAGACCCAGATTCAATTAGGGCTGGCCCCGGTCTGCAGATCCATTTAACACAGGGGGCCTTCCCAGCTCTAACATACACAAACACACAGAGCTATACACAGCAAACATAGGGGCGGACTTGTGCATGTACATGTGTTTGTGTGATAGCTTTGTAGCTGCCTCAAGGGATTTCAGTGATGATTCTGCATGCACATTCATTATCAGTTATCTTTAGTTCCCTTTACGCATGAGTTAGTTGCTGTGTAAAATGTTTTACAATAACATGGACATCAAGAATTTGGTGGACTTTTCTACAAAGAGTTTTTCCTCAAATGCATCACCCACAAGGGAGGATTTTAAAACTGTGGTTTTAAAATAACTCTAACAATGAAATGAAACAGACTCACTGTTCTTTGTTACAGAGTATAGGGTTGAGCAAGTACTCAGTACAGGCAGTTTTCCTCTTAATGAGTACATGTGCCTTCTGAGTAGAATGTGTAAATATCATTAATCATGATGAAGGAAAATCCTCATTTGGTTGCTGACTGAAGTTTATCCAATTACGTTAATATAAAAATCTCAATCTGTAAATAGTTCTTATGATCCAAACATTAGTCTGAAGCTAAATTCTGAGGCTCTTCTCTAAATACTCTTCTAATAAATAATGCTTGAATGACACTCATTAGAGCTCATACCTCCGCCCAGGCCTGACAGTCCCCTTCTGCACTCACTAATAGATAGCAGCCACCTTAATTCACCAGTTTTTTCATCTTGATGCATGTATTATTCCCTGTGAAAGTAATGAAAATAACGTAGAATGCCCTATCTCATAAAGTGTGAGTGAAATTCCTGGATCTGTCCCTTTTTCTGGATCCACACCAAAAGTTAATGGGGTCTATTCTGGGCTGAGACCCATCCTCCATTCAAGTTTCATGGAAATCTGTTTAGTAGTTTTTATTTAATTCTACTGACAAACCAACAATCACACAAACCAAATCCTTGGTTAAGATAATTAACACCTTTCGGTTACTCCTGGTTTAAGCCTCACCTGTTCTGAGTGTGGTTACAGATACAGATAATTCAGTTGGTTGAACAGATGCAGATAAAGATGTACTAGCTCATCCCTAATAGATAACATACGTCAAGTGGCTGCAAGTTGATTTCCTTGCTATTCTGAAACCTCTACAACAAAACAAAAGCTCCAAAAATAAAGCCTATTGTATGTATTTGTAAAATGCTATTTATAATCACAAAAAAACCTAAAAAGTGCACAATCACCAGTATGGTGCTGTAAGTTGGTTCTGTCTGGTCCATGAAGTTTGTGCAACAGTAGCTGCTCCAGTTACCGATGGGACCTGATGAAGGAGGTCTTCGTCTCCTTCATCTTACTCAGATCTGTGTTCTGCTCTCTGATTAATGGCACCTGCTCATCATAATGCTATCTGCTGGAATCTGCATACCAATGATCCCAGTCGCCTATCGATTCACCCCTCATCTTCCCCACACACACCCTGGAGACACACATACACACACACACACACACACACACCCTTTCTCTCTCCCTCCCCCGACCACTGTCATTATAAAAGTCAGCAGCTGCTGCATGCATTGATCATAAATCATAATTGCTTGTCCATTTTTCCCCACTTGTTTAATGTTGCTGTCAGGGACAGTGAGGGGAGAAAGGGGGGAGGCGGGGAAAGCGAGAGAGGAAGAAAAGGCCAGAGAAAGTTTGCTGAAGAGAGTATATGATACTGAGAAAGAAACAGATCTAGCAGAGTTTAAGTTCCATGCAAAGCATGTGTTGGATTTGCAGAGCAAATTGCAGAGTGGTCATTAGAGAAAATACATTAGCCTTTTTATATTCAGTTGTAATGGTCGCACCTTCTTAAGAAACATGTTGGAAGTTTTTCTTTTAGATTTGCAGATAACCCATTAATCTCCCCCGTAACAAGAAACTCTGAAATTCTTCCACTGCTCCTTCTAAATGACTAAAACGCTCCTCTTGTTTTGTGATGTCGCCAAGATGAATGTCAATCATCGTGATTAAGGACTTGATTGTTTACAGTAATTACACTAATGTCTCAAAATTACTGTAGTCATGATTTATTGATGCTAAATTCCAGCACCTTTTAAGTAATATTTTTTCAATTCCAGAAAAAACATTTGTTAGTGAAAGACACTGATGAAGGCATCGCGTGCCAATAATGTTCTGTACCGCTTTGATTATAGGTGCTATTGAAAATAACACAATTAATTTCTACCAATAATAAATGGTAGAAAGATTCCACACAGAACAAACAGGGTGACACAGAAAGCATTTTTCTTCTTTTTTCTTTTAAGAAAGAGGAGGAAAAAGAAAATGATACACACACAGTGCTTTCTTCAGTCTCTTTTGCTGCAGCTGGTCTTAGATTTGAAAATACCTTTAAGCTGAGGCCACAGTCTACTTTCTGTCTCGGACACAGACGAACAGAGCGAAATGCAGACCCAGTTTTGAACAGAGATTGACTCAAGGGACCACTGTCCTGTTTGTGTCCCCAGACAGATTTAACTTTCCACCTCTGATATGCTCGTGATCCCTCCACTCAATGCTGGTGTAAAACAGCTCGGGTCGAGCTTTGGAGTTTTCTTGACCTGTTGTTTGAGGTCTATAAAGGGGGGCTGATGGAGAGAAACAGGTTAAAGCACTTTCCAGAAGTAAGCATCTGTGACAGTCCCATCATGTGTTCAGATAAACAGAGTTACTGCACGGCTAATGTTTTATTGTCAGTCTGACTCTGGGTTACATGGTCCTTCCTGAACTCTTCACGGATAATTTGACTGAACAAGACACAACTATGTAGACACAGTCATTTAGTGTCTGTCTTATTTTTGTCGTTTTATTTCTTTATAGATCAGAAATAATACTCTAATTAGTCCAAAGAAAGAGAAACTATGTGCTCATATCTCTCCACATCCTTGATCTGCTGTCTTTTTCCTCCATCCATCTTGCTTCACATCATTCGTGTGGTAGAAATGATAGATTGGTGCAACTTAAACTCAGCAAAACTGCAATTGTACTAATAGATCAATCCCTATCCATGCCGCTCCTAAGCATATTGCTCCACCCCATTAGGGTGATACACTACACAGTGCTGGATCTCTGCTGCTGCTGCTGCTGCTGCTGCTGCTGCTGCTGGTATTGTGCAAGCAGCTGCTTTATTGAGCACTCTGCTGACATCCAGCCCAGCATTTCTGCACCGCAAGGGGAAACTTTGGATGACATGTAAAAGCAAGGGGTTCGGTGCGACATGCCTCAGTAATGGGATGGGAACAGGGGGTATTGCAGGTATTGGGGGTGAGTGGTGGGATGGAGGTGGGATGGGGGGTGGGATGGGAGGGGATGGACTGTCTCTTCCAGGCTGCCTCCAAAGCAAATGGAAGACAATCCAATTTCCTGTGATTCCATCAAGCCTCTGTCCAGGACGCAGGGACATTAGGGAATGCTGAGAGGACAGGCCGCTGACCCCTCACATGAACATGCACGCAGCATGTACGCTGTGCACATACACTCACCATATTTCCCCACAAACATGCAGGTGTATCTGTAGTTTCTAGTTTCTCTTTTCCTTCATCTGTCAGTTCTGTTCCTGCTGTTAGGTAAGGCGCATTTTTTCTTTACACATTCTTACTGTGTGTGTGTGTGGGTGTGTGTGTGCGCACGCTTGTTGAACAACGGACTGCAGATTAGCGACCGCTTTAGATTAGGGCTTAAACCCCTTACACTTTAATTATGACTGTATGTATTTGTGTGCATCAAGGTCTTTCACTTGGCCCCGGCAGTAAACATCTGTCACTGTCTCATTGTGCTGAGGCTTTGTATGCGTGTATGTGTGCATGCATCATGTGCATGTGTGTCTGACTTAGGCTACTTTAGGGGACACTAGACTAAAGACCGGTTAGCTGGGGACCGGTTTTCCAACTGAGGACAACAGCTGACAAAAATTGATTTTGGGTCAGTGGTTAAGGTTAGTGATGTCCCCAAAAGTGACCTATGTAAACCTTTGTGTGTGTGTGTGTGTGTTTTCTGACTCCGGCTGTATAAGAGGACATTAGGCTTAAGATCAGTTAGTTGGGGACCAGTTTTCCAACTAGGGTTAGGCAAGTATATCTCAGGTAAAGTGACCTGAGTACAAAAATTTGTGTTGAAAATTGTTTTTTCCCTCGTGGTTTTCTAAACATGGCAGAACAGCCCTCTTTTTATATTTACATAAATATCCTGGAAGGTAAAATTCCCCCCGCAACACAATTGTATTGCCCAGTTCTATCTGCCATCTCTTCCTCTCTCATTGTGAGAGACAGACACAATATACGCAACACATCACAGGTTGTGATTTGACTCGCAGACAGACGGTATTGTTGTCTTGGGTTAACTACGGCACGCTTTCCACGCTGCTGGCGATTTGCATCTGTGCTCTGTGATCCACCCAGAGGGAATAGAAAGCTCTAATCCAATCAGCAGGTCCCTGAAGTGCTGCCCTTGAGAGAAAGAGAGGGAGAGAGAAACACAACAATAGGCTCACATTGCACTGGGCCCAGCTAGAGAAGGAAGACAGGAAAGGGATGAAGAAGGAAAAGGGAAGGAGGGATTAAAAAGGAATAAGACTGAAGAGAAGACTGAATGGAAAGAGAGAGAGAGGTGAATGTAGAGGTAAAGGAACGGTGACAGTGGGTGAGGTAATGAAAGAAAAGAGATGAGGGAGGTGTGGTTAGGTGGAGAGAGAGGTCAGAAGAAGAAGAGGAGGAAGGATTGGAAGAGAGAAGAGGAAGGACATGGATGTAACCAAAATAAGAAGGTGCCTGAGAGGATGTTCTGTTAGAAGGGCAAAGGTGGAGAGCCTAATGAATAATTTCACCATAACAGTTTGAGTAATTTGGAAGTATTTCCACCGCAGTGACATTTTTCGGCACTGAAGGAAATGTCACTGCGCCTGCTGGCTTTTAATCTGCCTCTGAGAGTTTGAAACCTTTTGTTCTTGGCTCAACGACAGCTCATGTTCTGAGAGAGGAGGAAACAGTTTGACTATTTATCATCATTATGAGGTGGAACAGTGATTAAGAGCTGAATCTCCTGTTGATGATGCCTGTCATATGTTGTGTCTTATTTCACCTGCACACACACACACACACACACACATTGTGTGTCCCCAATCCACAGTTCTAAGAAGAAATATATCTTTACCTTTGACCCCTTGAACCCAAGTATCGTTTTTACTGTTCAAAAAACAGACACCCACATATCAACCGGCACACTCACCCCCACTAACACATGTGCAGACTAAGGACCAGCTAGGATTTTCTCGTCACTCTCCTATATAATTTATCACAAAGATGACACTGTAAAAATTCATTTTTTTTTTTTTTTGTCAACAAATGTCATGAAAACTTAACAATTATGTTAAAGCCAAATGTTTGGTTTAAAATTAATTTATATGTTGATAAATTATGCAAAATTATAGTGAAATATGGGGAGTGGGAAAGAGACACTCACTTCAGCCTTCAAGCTCTGATGCTTGGTGCAAAAGAACTACTCTGGAAGTGTGAAAAAACAGCTGGAAACATGGCTGCGATCACAAAAATTGCTGGCAAAAAGAGTCCACATTAAAGTCGTTTTTTTGTTGTTTTTTTTAATCATGCTATACTATTGTTGAATTTGCTGTCGTTTGTAAATACACCTTTACAAATAACACAACAAAAGTTGCTGAATTAGTCTACAGTATTTTAAGCACCAACATTCCCAAGTAAGAGTGTCGCACCATCAATCAAGATAAGCTGTGATTTATTCAAAGGATACCGATCTTGTGTTAATAAAACAAAGTAGGTGATTGATATTTTTTTATTATTTTATAGTTATGATCACAGACTCTCACCACCTCCATAAACTCAGATTTTTCGGATGATTTATTTGGCCAAAAAAATACAAAACACACCGTGAACAAAGCTAAACTTTTTTTCTACAGTTTATTTAGATATCACAACAATGTTGTTATTGTTAATTCGTTGGCCACGATAATCGTGTAATAAAAACCTGATATTGTGACAGTGTTACTGATAAGTAATGGGAGGCAGGGACATTCTCCTGTTCAATGGAAACTGCCTAATTAAAGCGCAGATTCTTTCATTGGGATTCATTAACAATAAGAATAATATGGAATAACACCAACCTTTCGTTAAGACTCTTTAAGGCCTCCAATTCAGCTCTGATCACAAAAGGTCGGGATAGGTTGAGATCAGCCAAATGCTGGTAAAAATGCAAGTGTCTTGTCGATTTGCTTCATTCACCAGTCACCATTTTGAACATTCACTAGCCATTTAGCCAGTAGGCAAAAAGTAGCTACATTTTGTACCCAATATAGAATCCGAGGCTGGACTTGTCTGATGTTGGAGTTTAGATACGTGATGCTGGAGGCGCCTCCACTGTAATATGTTGAGTTTCAGCAGCTTGTTAGTTCGGGTTGATCAAAGCTGGAAGTCAAGTTGAAAGATTTGATTTTGCAGGTCACATGTTTCTCAAATCAATATCTCATCTTCTCATAATCCACCTTTTGGTACAATGAAAACACAGCACCCTGTGTCCACAACCAACAAGTCGGAGGTAATTGGTGTTCTAGTAGCTGAAAGTTTTCCTGGGAACTTCGAGCAAAGTAATGAAAATTCTCTTACACGCAAAGAAGGGATTTATATTTCTGATTTTATTTGAATATGCACTCTCTGGGGTATTTTATTCTCCCACTGGGCCACAGGTCTCTCGGTGTTAAGACTTGTTTTTGTCTTACAGGATAATGAAGGACAAACAGCGCTACATTATGGTAAGAAGGCCTCTTTTATTAATCTCGGAAAATGTTTGAAAAAATGCACAATGTATTTTCTTTTTTCTGCTATAAACCTTTTTGTAAGTGTATGTCTATATTTCAAATGGTGAATATTTCATTTTGGGACGAAAGCATCCACATTTACCATACACTGACATCATTATGTCGTCTGTGTGTGCGCTCTATTTATATATAGCACCTTGTTTTCTGTGCACACCCTCTCTTTGCCCACATTTGTCTCAAATTTGTCATCCTTGCCTCCTCTTCCTCGCACTCTCTGTCCTCCATTCCTCATGTTTATCTTCTACAGTTTCTTTCACCCAGTTTCTTTTATTCCTCTCTGTTGTATCCTGTGGGTGCATGCGAGTGTGTGTCCTTTGGTATGTATGTGTGGATGCCTGTCTGGTTTTGTTCTGCGTGTGTAATAATCGCCAGGCCTCCCAGAGGAAATCAGCACTGGTCCTTAGACTCCCCTGACCCTCTCGTGCCCCAGCACACACGTCCCTGAGGGGCGGTTCCCCTGTCCTCTGAGCCTGTGCGTGTGTGTGTGTGTGTGTGTGTGTGTGTGTGTGTGTGTGTGTGTGTGTGTGTGTGTGTGTGCGTGTGTGTGCGCGCGTGCGCAAGTGTGTGTGTGTGTGTGCGTGTGGCTGGACCATCTGTTGGTGGCTTTGGAGTGGGCATGTTGCATCACCCACCGGCAAACTGCACACACACAAACACAGACACACACACACTCGGCACCAGAGGAAGCCCTGAGGATGGGGCATAAAAAGATGACTAATAAACATAAGCGATGAACTCCAAGAGACAAATAGCAGAGAATGAAAATTCATTCCCACCTCTCTTTGCACAGGGCCACAGTGGCTGGCAAGTGATTAATTGAGGGTTTACTGCTCACCATAAATTGTTCTCCTCCTCTACGGCTCCCCTGAGGGCCAGCCACTTTTTACAGCTCAAGGCCCAGGCGAGACAACCTCCACGCGTACACACACGCGCGCCGCTGGCAAAATAAAATACTGTTTAGAGCAACAAGAGGAGGACTGCAAGCGTGGCTGGAAAAATAAGCCAAGCTTTGTTAGTCTGATTTGGCTGTAAGATAAGTGCTTTCTTATAGTGTTTGACACTCACACGCCTCACACGTTCCATTGACACACACACACTTGCTTACACACACACACATGCATTCCGATGTATCATCATATCTCATGCACACACACTCCTGCCAGCCAGCTCGCCAGCCACCCCTGGGCTGGAGGTTAAAAGGCCTGACTGTCAATCACCGCGGCTGCTGACATCAGCGATCATGGCGCAGCACACAGCCGGCTCTTTAAAAGGAGTGAGCGATTGACACCGACAGAGAAGAGCACTCAGAACAAGAGAGAGGAGATGAGGGGGGGCAAGGTGCCAGAGGGCCGAGAGGTGCATCAGGAAAGCAGGGACCTGCTAACTGGGTTAAGAAAGTGCAAGCCTCCCCCTCTCCCCCCTCCCCCCTTACACAGAGAGAGAAGACCCTTTTAGTGGGGCACAAATTGCCAATGGGGCAGAAATGAAGTGTTTGAGAGAAGCACAGGTCCAGGCCAGTGTCAGTGCTGGGCCTGCAGATGGGCTTTTCATTAACTGCAGCACTGTACAGACTTTATTAAACTATAGTACGCAGAAGAGTCAAATTTACTCAAATCTGGTTCACACCATTATAATAACAGTAGCAAGCCATCAAATTCACAGTTATGGTATTTACCCAGATAAGAAGAATGTTGCACAGTATATAACAACATAGTTTCAGCAGGAGTGTACAGTCAAGTTAGCATACCTGTGGGGCTGTACTTAGACACAGCTGCACTTTGAGCTACATGCTAACTGAAGCCTGGCATTCTTACACTGACAAAAGTTTTCAATTCCTAAATCTTTGTCGAGCCCGGCCTGTTGGTGCCTCGTTTGGTTTGTGTCGGGTATCCATATTCTACTGGACACATTGATCTGTTGAAGATGCCAGATACAAAGTTATGGGATCACCAAAGTTATTACAAGAATGTCTGCTTCACGTTTTGTGGCAATCCATCCAAAAGTTGTTGAGAAATTTTGGTCAAACCCACATATGGGAACCTAACCTAACCTCCTCTAACTCTTTCAGTCTTCCTCTCAACCTAACTCCGCCGTTATTTCCCTCTTTCTTTCTTTCGTAGCATCGGCGTGTGAGTTTGCCGACATCGTGGAGCTCCTGCTGAACGCTGGAGCCGACCCGTCCATCAAAGACATGGAGGGTTCTCTCCCCGAGGAGGTCACTGAATCAAGCGCCATCTCCTCTCTCCTGCGTCAGTACACTGCTCCGAAAGGCTAGGTCACCCTCCTGCCACCACGCGATCCCTGCCCCTGTCCTTCCTCCCGTCCTGTCTCCCCGTGTTCGTCCACAGCAGGATTGCATAGGTTTTATTTGACTTTATTTCCAAATACTTGAGGTGAGTTTGATTTCATTGGCTATGTGGAACTACAGGGGGTTAACACGAGCCCCTCCAATCTGATAAGAAACATGAAATGAAGCACACCACATGTATTTTCATTTATTCTAAATACTGTATAATGACTTAATATGCCCAGTAGGGTTAGGGTGATATGACAGTTTCTGTAACTGGTTGAGATTTTACCGAGGTAGCTGTACCTTAAATATCTCCTCTGAGCAGGACTGCTTATTGGTATTATTGGAATGACAGGATTTGTGCATCAGTGAGATGAAATATGTGGATTTGTCAGGTATTTAAATCACTCGCGGAACCAACAACGGACATTCCCATCCACATATTTTATCTAGAGACGGTATAACATTTCTGAAAAGTCAAATCACAGTATATGATATGTTGTTATCATGATATAAAATGACATACTGTTACATATGATTTTATACATATCACCCCCTCTACTGCCCAAGTCTGACAACCAGCTGGGACTTTTAGTCTGGGTCAGCCCTCTCTGACCATTTGATCCATTGATCATTACTCAATTGTGTTACTTTCAAGGAATGCTTTGATCTTTTGTCATTTATCTCATTAAAGTCTTCAACAAATCTGTTCCCTTTGCCTTGTTGTCTGTTTGTTGGATAACTTACAGTGTGGGCTCTGATAGCTGTGAGAACATGGACCACATGTACGGAGGCTGAGTCAGCCTGCATTCAACTCCAACTTGTGGCCCTTTTCTGTGTCTCTTCCAAACCCCCAGGAAGAGCGCCGGTCTCTGAAGCCAACTCTCTTTTCCATAAGCTTATGTTACGAAAGAAAGACTTTTTAGAGTCTCAACCCCCGACTTTCATAGGCATCATTTGAGCCATTCAGTCCAATATAATTGGAAAAGTCTAAAAGAACCTCAAGATTAAATCATTTTATCTCTATTCACGTTAGTCGGCTGATAAACCAGAAGATAGCCCGCTCGGTTGGTGGAAGCCTCTGGTGTGCACACTCTATGGGCCCCACAACATGGAAGATCCAGGTCACTTGAACTTTGTGCGCCACTGAGCAGCTTTCAATGGAATGACTGGGGCTCTGTCTCAAACACTGTCCAGATTTTAATGTAACATCCTTGGTGTCATCTCCTCTCTCTCTCTCTCTCTCTCTCTCTCTCTCTCTCTCTCTCTCTCTCTCTCTCTCTCTGTCTCTCTCTCTCTCTCTCCCCCCCCCCCTTTCCTGTCTGACTCTCTGAGCTCTCCTGTGAAAAGAAATAAAGGATTAATACCCCAAAGAATAATCCAAAACAAAAAGATAATTATCAGTCGACATCAGATTACAAACTACTTTAACATACATTACAGGAACACACACCTAATGATTGCAGTGGTAGTACTTGCACTTGTAAAACCATTTGAAATTCACATTCCACCTTCAGTGATCAATGTGGTATTGAACCTAAACCATACGTTATCCAAACTGAACTAACTGAGCCAAGTTTTTCACTGATATACCTTATAAAAGACAGAGTTTGGAAACACAGACATTTTATGACAAAACCACACAAATCAGAACAAATTTCTGTATTTCGCTTTACAAAAACACAACTAAGTTGGGGAGAGCATTACACACAAAGCAGCTGAGAAGATGGGGAAAAAAAGGAAAGCAAGAAAACTGAAGAAAATCAAAAAATCTTTTTTTGCAACATATTAAACACGATAAAAACATTTGCTTGATGTTTGAATGGAAGTTTAAAGTTGGACTAGACGAGTAGTGAAAAAGTGAGAAAACACTCACAATATAATCTGTAAATTCAAACGTCTTTCAGGTCTTTGCTATTTCAATAAAGAGAACAATAAAAGTACATATCCAAACAAGAGCAATGCCCAGCATTGCAATATACAATATACATATATGAATAAATATAGTTACATGCACATAATAAAAAAGTGTGCAACTAGCGTTGATAACATTAGTAACAGTTGCTCATTTTTCATTAAAAAACATTTGACTAGGAAAATGTGACATTTTAAGTGCAAGTTTTGTCAATATGTAATTTAAATGTCTACATTAATAAAATATAATTATAGATTTACTGTTTAGCGAGAGTAGCAACATTAATCAACTAGTCACACACATCCCTAGTAAAAACATATGTGTATGTTTGTATGTGTATGGTATGTGCATCTATCTATCTATCTATCTATCTATCTATCTAGCTTATACATACACTTTCCATTAGTAATATTAACATGTATTTTTTGCAAAACTTTGGTATATTGGTGTTTATAAATGAAACAACTTGTCCTGACACATTTGCACTCTCCACACTCCACTTAACATCTTCACTGTACACACAACACTGGACTCTACAACCTGCCTGTGTAGTATTATGTCATATAGGAGAGATCTGGATGTTCTCCAAAAATAGCCAACACATGGTCTGAGTCCAAATCTGCTTTACTCTTCCTCAAGCCCCCCTGATCAGCACATTCTCTCTGCCCCAGCTCATACACACACACTGCACCAGATGAGAATACACTAAATCTGGATCCTGGATCTTAACTACAGCTTTATGAAGATGCAAATGCACGTTTAGTACACAGCAATGTGGACAAAGCTTAATCCTGTACTCTCTGACACACTCCCTTGCTCCACGCCTGCCCTCATTTTTTGGTGTCTTACTTAAATCAGTCTTGACACAAGGCGTTAGATAACCGTCTCAACATGTCCAGTTGCAGCCTGTCAGTCACTCACAGATCAATGACAGCAGAAGATGGTCTGTGCGGCATTGGTAGTCATCACCAGGGACACCACTTCAAATTCAATTCTTGTCTTGACAGTTGTTGTACAGTTGCTGTGGTGAATTGAGATGCAAGTGAGCTGTGCTACACATGAGGTGAATTAGAAACTCTCCACATAATGGCTATATCTGCATCCGTGTCCTGTCCTCCCCACCTGCACAAAGCACAGGTAAGAAGAGCTTTTTTTTTTTTTATATACAAAGATTATCATTATTCACTTTCGTAGACTCCAGCCATACAGCTTTCCTCAATGACATTTTCTGAGACTGCCCTCCTGAATTTTGAGGAGGAGCCCCTACATGAGTTGAGAGGAAACCTTTTGAGTATTCAACCTGAGTCTGAGACATGATGCGCTACAATCCCACAAAGAGACAACCAGTGACCATCTTATTGTTATGAATTCCGTCCACATCCGGCCATTAGGCTGTTGGTGTATCTCTAAAGCCTGTTTGGGGCCCGCTGTTGTCTCCTCGTTGCTTCTGAAACCCCGTTACGCTGGCTTGAGGTAAGAGAGGGTGACGGCAGTAGAGCTTCCCCCCCGGCTCGTCTGCGAGACTCTGACACTAAGCCCATTATGCTTCCATTATGGGGCTTCAATTTTCCTCTGAGCTTTTCACTTTTGACACTGCAGCTCCCTCCCTCTCCAAACCGCAGACTCACACACTCCCCACCCCACCCCGCAGACCCAATATTGTTAAGCCGGTATGAATATTTATGCATTTTTCAGAGGTGAAAAGTAATAAACTACATTTACTCAAGTAGGCAAGTTAAGTAGAGTTTTGAGGTACTAGTACTTTGTTTGAGTGCTTACATTTTGTGCAACTTTATGCTGTTATTGCGCAATATTTAGGCAGGAAATTCACGTGGAGCTTTTCAATCCTGATTGTTCTTTATAGTGAACACTTTAAGATGCAGATGAGCATCAGTACACCACGTTTTACACAACAAATGAACACACCTGAATAGTTAATGTCACAACAAAATTAGTCAGGATGGCGTTTAGGATTTTTGGCATTCAAAAAACATGTCTCTAAACTGCATTTGGTAGCTTCTTCATCAATGCGTGCGTGCGTGCGTGCGTGCGTGCCTGCGTGCCTGCGTGCGTGCCTGCGTGCGTGCAAGCGTGTGTGCGTGCGTGCGTGCCACTTCAACATTCCTCCAGAGGACTCCCCCATCTCTCCTCCTCCTCGCTCTCATCACTCCCCCTTTTTATCTTTCTCTCACCGTCCTCCTGCACACTGGCTCTCTCTTCTTTTACCTCTCTGCTGCTTGTCTCTCTTCTGTAAAAGCAATGCCATGTCGTTGCTTTGGCCAGTTCTTAATGCAACCTCCCACCCCCCACCACCACCACCAACACACACACACACACACCTCCACCCTGACTTTACGCTGCAGCACACCCACACCCACACTGAGCAGCGTGGCTGGGAACCCAACAGTAAGCAGAAATCCCTCTCCTGCTGAAACACTAATATCAGAGGCTCATATACTGCTGTCCAGGACCATGTGTGTGTGTGTGCGTGTGTACGTGTGTGTGTGAGAGTGACTCCAAGGCTCAGCTCCAAAGCTTTATGTGTAGTTTATGGTGATGAACAAGCATTTATTCCCCTTTCTCCACCAACGCAGAAGACCCGAGAAGTCTGGTTTTGAGAGCTCACATACATACATGAAATCCAGCAGAGACCCAGGCTCCCAATTCAGCAAACGTATCATCATCACTACAGTATTTGTCTTGGTTTCCTCGGGGTCACGAACCTGCCTCCTTTGCTTACCTGTCATCTATTCCGATATGCGCAGCAGGGTAATTGTTGAGTGGAAAAGGCCCAGTTTCACATTAAAACAGCATTGAGCTCACAACCTTGAGGGTGTCATTGAGAGGCCTCTGTTTGACTCCGGCCCCTCTTTACGGATCACTCAGTCATCCTGTGGATCATTGTTCACTGCAGGCCGGGTGGAGTCATTTGGGGAGAAAAATGCCCTGTCTTGATGCTGCGAGATTGACTTTGGGTCCACAACAAATCCTGTCTAATTTGCATGTTAATTTATTCCCTATTGCTTCTGACAGAAAAAAAAACTGTTTCCTGCAGGAAGTTTGTAATAAAAGCCTTGCGATCAATGATAATGGCATTTGTGCTTGTGTTTGTCATCTTCGCAAAAGCAACAGTGGTGGAGTTTCCGCAGATTTATTTGTATACTAGTGCTGTAAGTGGCGTGTAAATTATCCTAACTGTCTGTGTGGCTTTTTATCTTTGTAAGGCAGTACTATTAGAGCCTATCCATTATTGCCCATAGCCCAGCCAATCAATGCTTAAATAAAAATCAGCTCAATTTGTAGCGTTTTATGCAAACGTGCAAACTCCCACCAGGCTGACTCTTTGCTTTTTGTTTTTATAATGTAACAGGAATAGCTAAAACACAAAGGAATCGATAACACTTAAGTTTGGGTTAGGTTGGCCTGCTCTCAGACAAGTGCTGCGCGATGCTGCATACAAATGAGTTTCATACAGATGTACACTGTGGTGTAATTTCATTATAATTCTATGCATAGTTAGCCAACACCATAGTTACGGGGGAATAAATACACCGTGACCTGAGAGGTTCTAGCACTGCAGCAACTGCAACAGTAGCAGACTGAGCGGCCACACACACACACACAGGGTCAGGACCACAGCGGAGGTCATGTCCCCCATATTCTTCATACAAATATGAAATGTGGTGGTTAAGTTGATGTGAGCAGGATTTCTCATATATTGAAATTGGTTGGTTTTTAAAATTCTTTTGGGGGTATTTTAAATTTAGACAGCTCATATTAGGAAGATTTGAGAAAGTTAATGGGAATAAAGCCCTTAGCTGGATGTGGACATGTGACATTGTGGTTAATAGTCAGCATATTATCTCCTTCTGCAGGTTTACCAGTGGTGGATTTTGGTGTGTGACTCATGGGTCAGTCCATCACTTTGGTTCAGAGGGAAACATCTCAATAACTATTTCATAAATGGCACATGTTTATGTCCCCCTGAGGAGGAATTGTTTGTGTAAACACACCTTCACTTAGTGATGCAATGCTGTGTCCCATGATGACAAATGGATAACTTTGGTACCTTGTGGGTGAGTTGTCTTAGACCTCTGGCTGCACCATTTATATTTCTGGTATGGGGGAAAAATCGCTCTGGTTTGTTTGTATTTCTTTAAACCAAACCCAGTCACCCTGAGCAGGGCTTCACCCAGGAATCAGCAAGGGTGTCCCCGCAAAACAGTGTTAGGGAACTTGTTTTGTATGTGGGGAGGCAAGCCCTGGCATTGAAATGGCTAGATCCCTGCAAAAGAAAAGGTAAGAGCTGCTAGCTTGTTTAAGTTCAGTTTGTGGTAAAATAACTTTTCATTATCAGCATGTAGGTTGTTAGCTCGGAGATTGTTGTTGCCTGCAGAAAAGTAACACACAGATTGCAGTAGAGAGGAGAACGCGGCCTGATATTTTTTATCAAAAACTATTCAAAAATCCCATCAGCCTCATTTGTGCTTTGTGTTGAATGCTAACAGTTAATGTTAGCACGCTAACATGGTAAACTAGGTTCATGAACTTGGTAACTAGTCATGCTAACATTGACATGCTAGCATTGTGATCATGAGCATGTAAGCATACAGTGCTGGTACAGCCTCACCAGAGCTGCTGGCATGCTTTTAAATTAAAAAAAAAAAACATTAGCATAAAAGTATTTAGTATTTCTCCACCAGAGGCTTTAGACCAGTGTTGTCAAACTGATCCAGTAAAGGGCCGTGTGGCTGCAGGTTTTCATTCCAACCAAGCAAGAACACACCTGATTTGGTGTGTTCTTGCTTGGTTGGAATGAAAACCTGCAGCCACACGGCCCTTTACTGGATCAGTTTGACACCACTGCTTTAGACCATCGATAATGGAGATACATTTTATAGAAAACATTTGGTTGTTATTGTGTGGTTGCTTGTGGGAAATAGGACTCATGACCCCGGTGGTTAAAAATCCTGGCTACAGCCCTGCATATAGCCGTCTTACCAGCTTGACTTATTGTCATACAAGCTAACTGCCTGCATATGGGCCATATTCCCTCTTTGGCTGACCACAAAGCATATTTGCCTGTATTTCACAAAGCACTCTACAATTAGTTAACAGCACAGGGATTAAGGATAGATTTGACAGCGCAGCGCTGCAATCTGCCGCTGCGTCTCTTTAGCACTGAGAGGATCAGTGAGTACAGCCGGGCATCTGTTTCTCCACTTGTTTTATTTTTTTCTCTCTTTCTTCTCTCTCTTCATGTATCTTTCTTGTCACCCCCCACCCCGAGAGCGAGAGAGGAAAGCAGCATCAATCACTGTTAACTGACTGACCACTGTCTGTTGGTGGTACTAAATGGATCTCCACAATTGAATAGAGGCCTAAGTGTGTGGTAAATGCTCTCAATGGGTAAATGAATTTGCGGGTTAACTCGCTCTAAGAGCGTTTCGATAAGGCAAAAATAATAAAAACACCTACAGCAGATATTTTTCTTTTGATATATTAAAAAACAAAGTTCAGCTGAAAATCTTAACTCTGACATTCATCACTACAGGCCCGCTCTGTTAAAGAGAAAAGCAGTCGAGGGGTAACCCAAAGACAATTCAGCTTTATTTTCCTCATATAGATTTGACTGTACACGGTTCATACCATTACACAGAAGGCATAAATGAATAAATTCAGTGCTCTCTTTTACATCTTTTTCAAAGACACATGGCAATAATAATAAATAGCGCTCATGAAACAAGACGATCAACACGTTTTCAAACTGTACAAAATTTACAACAATTTAGATGCAAACTTCTGAGGCAACACAGACTTAACAAAACTGTCTTGGTAACATGTTTCTGTATGATTCTCACTAAACACTTTAAATCATAGCCCGCAAATGACTCTAATATTTTGTACATAAGTGGTACCAATGAAACACTTTCTATGTATGCAAGAAAAGAAAGAATATGTGGGTAAAAGATTTGCATTTAGGGGGAAATTGAAATGTATTTTACCGTAAGTACTTTTTTACATTAACCTGTCACATATTAAATCATTGCAGGATAACCCATCTTTGACTACAGCCTAGTCATGAAAAACAAATGTTTTTTACATGGCAACAACAGCAATGTAAACTACACTTCATTTTTTAGACTCTTTTCCCTTTTTTCCCAAAGCATATTTTAACTTTAAAATTCAAAAAAGTCAAATTTAAGTGATGCAAGTTCCTCTTAAACACAAATCCACTCATTCCCTCAAGTCTTGTCTTTTTCTACTAACATATTAATCCCAGTGTAGTCAGACATTATGTATTTCATTAAAACCAACTATATACTAGATAAGTATGCTGTAATTTGCGGGCTGAAATCTAAAGTGCTCTGTGATTTTCTTAATAGTGTCACTTTCTGTTTGTTGATTTGCTTTCTGGTTCTTGAATAGGACGCTCTGGTTTAAAAGGACTTGGCAATTTTTCACATTAAAGGTGACCCAAAAAATGTAAAAGCTATTTTCTTTGATTGGCAAAACAAGAAGATGAGTAAGGAAGTGTTTTCAAGCAAACCACCAAAAACAGCTGGTTCTAACATGTTCAACAGGTCAAATCAAACTATAACGGCTTAAAGAAAGTCTGCATTTAAAGAGAATCAGACCCAGGGGTTAAACTTTTAGTCAGTCAGTCTTCTATCTGCATTGTGGTGGGGGCGTTTAGATGCAGCCTGAAGTGTAAGAAAACATATCAGCCCAGCAGTCATGCTAGCACTGAAGCTGCAGCAGAGTATCAGCCCTAATTGTGGGGGGCTCTGCGGTAATCCCTCCGACACGGAGACCAGGCAGGGGGAGAACAGACTGACAACACATCTGGGGGTCAGTAAGTAGGTTGATAGCAGGCAAAGCCAGAGCTCTGCTGGCCTGAGTAGATTACCAGGAGAAGCATGGATCAGACTGAGGAAACACAAGAGCCAACACAAAGCAAATGTTTATCAGCGCTCCAGATAACACTTGAATAATACTTAAATGCCAAATAAATGTTGTCTTTTTAATTTGCTCAATAACATCTGCAAATGAATTTGCACGTTTTATAAATTTGATTTCTCCTTGCCTTACATCTGTGCATTCAAAAAAATAAATTAATAATTTAGATGTGTGATAAATTACTTGAATGGTTCGAGTTGAATTTCTCCAAACTTCTTGACTGTCCTCCAACACATAAGCTTCGATGTCTGGAAACAGATAATTTAATACTGACGGACGTCCGCTCTCAGACAGCTTTTACACAGACAAGAACAAGTCAAGCACCTATAAATATAGAAGAGAGACCTGCTGTGTAGCAAACAGTGTTCGCCCTCACTCAAACAGAGGAGACATCGGTTTCTACGGACAGAGGTACGGACCGACGGACAGACAGACCAACGGCCATCTACTTCCTAATAACTTTTAAGCTTCAGCAATACATTAAAAAACGTCAGCATGGTTCAAAATTCGCACTTGTGCCACTGTTCTTGTAAATTTCTCTCCCCAATGAAACACTGTGTTTTTGCCTTGTGCATATGTCCCTCCTCTTTTTCTCTCTTCCTCTGTCTGCATTCCTGTCCATGTGTAGAAAAACAAGAGGAGAGTAAAGTGCATTGCCAATGTAAAAGGCTTTGATATGGCCAGACAGCAGTCCTACTTGATATCAGTCAAGAAGCATGCAGGTGCCTCCTGGGTCTCATAGGGATTTTGATCTAGATTGTAGCCCTATTGTTGTAGCTGTTATGAGACAGGGATGGTTTATTTTGGAGGGGTGAGACAATATCACCTCCCCTGTGAGCAAAATCCACTGACGTGCTGGAAATCCAGTCTCATTTTCAGAGTGAGAGAACAAAGTAAAATCAGGTGATGACAAAAAATTGTATGATACAGTGTTGAGATTGAACATTCAGTGGTGTGGAGGTTGTTCTTCACTGCTTTTTATCCGGACTGCACATCTTGAGCTATCTCATCGATACGACTGCTGAGGGACTGAGAGTCACACTTTTTCTCTTCCTTCTCCTCTTCACCCAAAGTCACAAAACATACCAGTCTTGGAGGGCGATAGAAAGAAATGTAAAAAGCCTTTTGAGTCTGTTTTGTTGTATCCCCACAGCAATCTTCTACAAGACTCAAAACTGGGAATGGTCCATTTCGTCCAGCCATGAGGCAGGGCTGGTGGGGAAGTCAGGGTATCCTGTACTGCTGCCTGTGGAGAGGTCTGAGGTTGGACCGCCAGCCATGGCTCTCAGGGCCTGTCCCACGCCGCCCGGCCCACCCTGCACCACGAGACTGTCCATGCTGAAGCCCAGGTTGTTGAGGAGAGGGGTGTGGCCGGGCAGAGAAGTGATGGAGGAGGGCGACTGAGGGAGACCATAGGGGCTGCCTGCTCGGATGTCGTGGTAGGGTTGTCCCGCTGCATCGACAGAGAAGCCACCGTTCAGCACCGCACTGTTGGACACGTCACCGACACTCCCATAAAGCCCATTGGCGTGGCCGAGATCTGAGAGGACCTGATCATCTGTGGAGGAGATAACAGCACTTAGCACGAGGAGTGTAAAAACTTTGACACATCAACAGCGCTGTCAGCTGCAAGAGCATTATAAAGTTGTTATACTTCAATACAGTTAAGTGCTTTTATGAGTGAGATTTATTGTGGCAACATTATGTGGATTTCACGAAGGTACAGTAAGTGGATGCTGAAGTATTTAATAAGCATTTCAGTTTTGTTGGTGAGAAATGATGCGCATTATGTTCATCTGTAACAAAGGAAGTCTGTATGTGTGCAATTACTGCGGCACAAAATATTTGTTTCCATCTCAATCCCTCCCCCGGGTGGCTTCAATAACAACAAAGCCCCAAAGCGCTTTCTCTCTAATTGACTAAAAGCCTCACATGCTTTATAGAGTTTCTGTCACCATGTTTTCATTTCTCATAAAAATGGCCTTCTTTTTAAAAGTGGCTTGAAGACTTTTATGACTACCCAAAACGGGGTTTGCAAACATTAAATAACACAGGGATGTCTAAAATGTCGTTTGCATCCCACTAAGGACCCTCTCTCTTTTCCAATAAGTTCCATCATGGCGACAAACGGAGGCAGGAGGATGCGTCAGCGGCGGCAGGGAGGTGTGAGGGGAATGTTAAATGAGAATGCCGTTTTGGATTTGCCAACAACAGCAACGCAAGAAAACAAATGAAATGCCACAAAGACGCATTCAATCGCCACTGCACTCAAGACCGTGTCATTTAGCAGCTTGTAGGGTCCCTTAATCCCATTAGCACGACAGCATGTCTGACAATTCCCTTTCAGGAAAATCTCTCTTAAACAATAATAGATATGTGCTCCGTTGAAGTCCTCCATACAATACCTACCTCTGAAGCTCAGTTCACTGTCACTGAGTCCGGCATCATCGGCAGAGCTTTCCTTCTCCACTTTAGTTCCCCCTCGGCTGCGTTTGACACTTTTATAAAACTGAGTCCAACGATGTCGACCTGCATCTTTTTTCAGACGCTTTTCCTTTGCTCGCCGGTTCTGGAACCACACCTGCCAGAGAAAATTGTAAATATTATTAAATGAAACTATTTTTTTTAAAAAGAATGGTAATTATTCAAAACAAATAAGGTGCAAATTATACTCAAATCCAAAAATGACCTGGGGATGAGACTTAATGTCAACAATCTTTCTCCAGAATCATTTATTGTACCTTAAATACTCCAGCTAATAATAATAATAATAATAATAGTGATAATAATAATAATAACAACAACAACAACAATAATAATAATAATATTAATAATGACTGTCATTTGAGTAATTCAATGTTTTAATTACCTTTTTAAATCTTAAACACTTCAGACTATCTGGTTTTAACCAAAATATTAGGCTATGCATTTTGACAAGACAGATGTGCAGTTTAAAATGTATTTCACATTGGAAAGCATGGTATATGTAGAGCATAACTAATTTGGGCTAAATTAGCTCATTATAATAAACAAGAAAAGAACAATGTTCAAAATGGTGTTGCAGAAGAATTCATAAGTCAATAATAAATCAACAGAAAAAGCAAAAAAAAAAAAACTGCTGTAAGAAATATTTAAGCAGAGCATAGAGACCTAAAAAGAGGCTCAAAAACAAACATTTCTTTAAATCAAAAGGAGTATATTGTTAAGTCTTAGGAGTTGTTTCTATCATGTCCTTGTATCGCCTTGTCGACTGAATACGATCTTAATAGCTCTTCAAAACCCTGATAATAAAGGTCTGAGTGCTTACATCACATTTATGAGCTTGATTATTAAAAACAGTAGCTAGGTTATAGATGCTCAAATCATGATGATGTCTTTTTGCTGTAGTGGAAAACAAGCATTTTGCACAAGTTGGAGACAACAGGGAGCCTTTTGCAGGAATATAAGAAAAGACCAAACCCTGTACCTGCACTACTCTCATGTCCAGCCCCGTCTCCGAGGACAGCTGCTCTCTGACGTGGCGTGCCGGCTTCGGCGAGTTTTTGTAGGCACTTTTGAGGGTCTCTAGCTGTTTGGCCGTGATGGTGGTCCTTGGTCGCTTGGTCCCCGCCTCTGAATCATCTGAAAACATAATTACAAGTGTGAGCAACTCCTTCTTACATTTGTCACGTTGCGTTAACAGGCTGTGCCCCTTCGGCCTCTGTTTGGAGTACATGTGTGTTAAATGAAGTGAATGGTCATGTATGGAAGTGTATTATTGTCCTTGTGCATCTGTCCCACTCCCACAGCAGAGGACATAAATCTACCCAGCCAGAGTGCCACAGGAACGGAGTTATTGGGGCCGCACCGTATAAGAGCATTGCTTCACTTTACATAATCAATCAGAGATGCATGGAAATCTCAGAAGGGATGGAGGGAGAGAGACAGCATCCACACCCAGACAACAAACAACATAGATCCACAGTCAGAAGTCATTTCACAGCATTACACTGTGATTCTGATGGAGTTAAGTGCAGCAGGAACTGTTCACACTGAATCACACGGGCAGTGTTTGACAAAAACGAGTCATTTTTGTTGAAACAAATCTTTTCAATGAATATTTTCCTCTAAATTGACTTGATTTTTTCGAGTATCAGTGAATGCTTAATATTTTGGATGTTTGCAGACCTACCGTTTTGTTTTGCCGTCTCATAATCCACCTTGCACACCAGCCTCCCGTCCTCCATGAGGTAAAACTCGTCCCCGGTGGCCAGTTGTCGGCTGCACATGATGCAGGCAAAGCAGTGCAGGTGATACACAAAGTCCTGCGCCTTGCGCACAACCTGCGTCGGAGGGATCCCCTGTTGGCATGATGCACATTTTGTTCCAAAACGTCTGCAGGAAAGCATGAAGAAGAGAGCTGCGGTTAGAAAATTTCAACCTTCTCCTATTTATACCCACTTTACAGGAGACTGTGAGACCAATCCTGATTAAAATTTCACATGCTAGACAGCTATTTCTACAACTGCAGCCAAGAATTATGGCACAGTGTCTGTATTAATAGACGCTCCAGCTGTTGTAGAAGGAAAAATCAGCACTGGAATGCATTTCTGTTAACGATAGACCTGTCCGCAGGCTAATGGATGGAGAGGATCAATGCACTGTGTGTGTGTGTGTGTGTGTGTGTGTGTGTGTGTGTGTGTGTGTGTGTGTGTGTGTGTGTGTGTGTGTGTGTGCGTGGGTGTGTGTGTGTGTGTGTGTACGTGTTTGCATGTTTATGTGTTTGCAGATGAAGTACTGAGAGCTAAGGAGGAGGTAAAGGAAGAGGAAGAAAAGGGAAAAGAGGAAGAGGAGGAGGAGGAGGGGTGCTCACAGTAAACACACCCTGAGGAGAACCAATAAAACACTGACTCAGGAGAGGCTTTAAATCACACAACCAACCCACAGAAATAAAAAAGGGCAAGGTGAAGCCTCCAAATCACTACTGGCACGCATACATCGCTGAATCTGTGTGTCCACCAACGTGTGTATATTTCTGTGTATCTGCATGTGTGTGTTCTCCAGTCACATGCGTCCCTCAACCACAGTTTGAACATGCAAACGCCCCCCTGCTGTCCCCTGGGTCAGCTAACACGGTTAGCTTTCAGTGAGACTCCGGAGCTCTTTAGGTCTCATTCAAGCTTTGAGCATTAAGACCTTTCAAACATGATTTAGTAAAAAGCCTGGATCTGCTGATCCTGTTTTGGATAAAAGTCAAACTCAATTTTCCTCTGTAATGCCTCAGAAATCAAATCGTTTTAAAGAAAGAAAGAAAGAAAGAAAAGAGGAGGAGCTCTTATTTTGAAAGTTTTCTCTAATGATGGGCAACTGAACAAAACTGAGAAGAAAGCCAAATCAGATTAACAATCAGATAAAAAGAATTATGAATTTAAATCGGACAATTAATAATATTTCACACAAAGATTAAGCCGATGTCCTGGTTTAAAATATAAAATGAAGTTTATAAAACCTTTCTGTCAATTCAGTGTTTTACTTTCTTATAATACAGCTTTACTTCACAATGAATGAAAAGGCGACTGTAAAAAATAAATAAATTCCTAAACATTAAAATATTGCTAAACGAGAAACACTGGATTTATGCTAATATATTAATAGCAACTCCGACACAAGTAGGCTAACTATGTAGCCAGTTAGGCTAATGTTGCTAGCAAATGTGTAACCAGAGATGGTCTAATATAAACCTATATTTTGCTTTGTAATTATCAAATAAAGCCGAATTATTCCAAAACATATTTTCGTCAGATTCAGTCACTTTCATCTCACACTAACCTAGTTAGAGGTGAAAATGAGAAAAATATGACTTTTTCTGGGTGCAATCCGCTGGTCTGGATTTCATCAACACCAGCTCAAACAAAGAAACCTGCTCGGGTCTGATAAAAGAAATCCCGAGCACATGTGAAAATAAAGCAAAAGCAGCACACACACACACACACACACACACACACACACACACACACACACACACACACACACACAAAAAGGCCCACTCACTTGAAGAAATCCTCCTTGCAGTAGACGCTTCCTGCCCGGGAGAAACATTTGTCCGCCAGCGGAGTCTGGCAGTCGGCGCACTTGAGGCACTTGGAGTGCCAGTGTCTGTCCAGCACCTTCAGGATGAACTTGTCCAGGATGTGCTGACTACAGCCGGCACACTGAGGGATCTCTGCGGGGACACAGGACAGGAGCACAGGGTCACACACGGAACACTCAGGCGAGCCTTCGTGTTTGTTAAACGGTCAAATAAGAACAGAGATCGAGAGGATTGTTGAACTCAACGTTGTACTTAAGAACAGGTGTGTTTTTGTTTTGTTGTACCGCCGCCACTTTTAAAATAGCTGCATATTTGTTCTGCAAAATCTTACTGGTAAATAATATTTTATCCTAAATATTATTATTACATTATATGTTATTATGGCATTTAAAGATGGAAGTGAAATGCTTTGTAGCATCGTCTTTAAATTAATGCTTTAACCCCGATTTATTCGTCCTCTTTGTATTTTAAATGTTTATTATTATTATTATTTTTGACCCAAATTCTCTCAATTATTATTTTTTTTTTACCTTTTAAAATACCTACTTTTTGTTTTCAAAATGTAGCTTTGTATACAATAAATAACAGAAGATTCCATGTGGAAGAACGTCACTGTTGGTCTGTCTGTCCGTCTCTGTCCAAGGTGCTGAACCTACTTTTTGCCAACATTGATTTTTCTTAATTTTATTAAAAACCAGTTCCGTTTCTCTGAATCACTTTTCACGGGGGAATCAGCGTTAGCAGTCGAGATGTCAAGACGAAGATTACATTTCGTTTTTGTGGGAAGCAGACCACGTGTGCACAAGCAGAAAGCACGTATCACACGGTAAATAACCTTCCGATTTGTATATTATTATTATTATTATTATTATTATTATTATTATTATTATTATCATTATTGTTATCATTATTATTATTATCATTATTATTATACATTAGCATTAATATCACCAAACTCTGCAGCGACATTAATAATCTACCTCAACAAGCTGATTCAAAAAGAGAAAGTAAATCAATAAATTAAAGAAAACAAAATGTTCATCCATCGCGTAATGCATAGTTCTTCTTAAAACTGGACCTTTAATTTGCAGACAACAATATTCCATAATTGTGTTTATTTATCAAATACGTGACACTACAGAAAGTGGTTTATTTATAATATCTTATCATTTTTAAATGTGTAATTTCCAGCATGTGTGTGAGAACTAATGCGTGTTTGATGTTATTTAAGAAAAAATAAACAGACGAATCATTAAAAAACAACACTGACTTACTCACTTTTTAAATTATTCTCTAAATAGCAATGCAATTTCATATTTCTTATTGTTTTGCGGCTTCTCTTAGTCAACATCCACATGACATCCGATAATGAAAAATCAATATCGAGGAGAAATGGGCAGAGAAAAAAAAAAACACATGTAGGCTTTTTAAAGACACACACACACACGCACACACACGCACACAGAGGAGCTGCGGCTGCTCACCATCCAGATAAAAACATCTTACAAATAATCGTCTAAAGCTCGAGAAGCCTCGTGTTTAATCTCAGCATACTGTCTGCACAAAACAAAGCTCCCGGGCTGTGCAGCCTGCACACACACCCCTTCTTTTAAATGCACGTTCACAGGCCATGTGGGATCATTTTGTGTTTTTGTATCATAGCTTTAATAATCTCTCTTTTTTAATGAATGCGTTTAAACTGACCAAATTGTCAGATTGTTTATAATAAGACACCAAAGGAGGAACAAAGCAGCATTCCTGCACAGACAGAAGACAGGACTGGAGGCTGGACTGGATTTGTTTCACCTCGACGTGTGAGTGGGTGAATCATTTTAGAAAGGACTGCTCCCTGAATGTGCACATCGGCATCTCCTGGAAAACGTGCAGAAATCAGAGGCGTTTTTAAATATGTGGAGATAAGTGGTGGGTGGATGAAGCTGTGCCGAGGAGGAGAAGTGGTGCTGAAAGGAAAGCAGCACGATCTTGGCAACGACAGAGCGTCCAGCGTCCAGCTTCTCTCTCTCTCTCTCTCTCTCTCTCTCTCTCTCTCTCTCTCTCTCTCTGTGTGTGTGTGTGTGTGTGTGTATGTGTGTGTGTGTGTGTGTGTGTGAGAGAGAGAGAGAGAGAGACAGAGAGAGAGAGAGAGAGAGAGAGAGGGAGAGAGAGAGAGGGGGAGCAGACCTCGTGTTTTCAGGGGGGCTCATATCTTGGTATCAGTCCCATCACCTCCTTTAACAGTTTTTTAATATAAAAGGAAGAAGAAGAGGAAGGGGTGCAGTCTGGCCGCCTCTCCAACTCTCAATTGTCTAATGATTTGTGGTAATTAAACTTGAAGTAAACACTTTATACCCCAGACTAATAGCCTGCAGGTTGAGGTGTTGGGGTTGTAATTGCCCTGAGTCAGCAGAGCCCTCTCTCTCTCTCTCTTCCTGATATAAAACATTGTTCAAATAAATTCTCTGCTGCTTTTATTCCTGGAATAATCCAGACTTAAATCCAGGATGCATGCTGCTGGGACTGCAGGGGGTTGAGTGGCAGGATCTTTATCCAATCTTTTAATCTGCCTCGATTTAAAAAATTAAAGAGCATAAGCCGACCACATATAGTCTCTTTTTTTCTCCTTTAAACACTCTGCTGAAGCCCGGCGCCCACACAGTCATCCTATATGTCTCCTGTAGTTTGTGTTTGCAGTTACACTAAAGAGGCGGCAGTAATGTGGTGTACAGAAAATCAATCCTAATAATATTTTGCAGTTGTGATGTTAGATTTGTACCCTGAATTTAAACAAAAACGTTTTTTATGATCAGTGTTTTGAAACCACAGAGCAGTCTGGTAATTATCTCATTTCGTTGTGGATTATTTTGTAGCCTACTAGACCTCAGGTCCATCTGTACATTTTACCAACTCGCCTTTAAATAATTAGGTCAGAGCAGAGATGTGTCCCGTTGCATTTCTGTCTTGATCGCACGATCAGATTATGAAAGGGGGGTCTGGCACAGATTAACACCAACAGATGCAAGGTAATTCTCGCCTTTGATGCTGCAAGGTGGGTAAAAAATAAAATAAATGAAATAAAAAACAATGCAAGAAGATGCTGCAAAATAGCTTTGAAAATAATATTTTATCTCATCCTTGATGAATAATGAGCCTGAAATGTAAACCATAAAACACTAACTGACACCCAGGCCTTGACTCAGAGACGATGAGGACTGAATAAAGTGTATGGGGCGTTTATTTGACTCGGTAATGAGTGTCAATCACAGTCGGAGTGTGTTTGTCTGATGGGTGATGACAACTGCGTCTGATCTCCTCACCATGCAGGCTCGTTTACAAATGAACAGCTGCCCGAAGACTCCGACAACAAGAACAACAACAACAACCTGACGGAGCAAAGTTGAGGCCAGACTGTAAAATGAAATCCTGTTGCTTTTTTAAAAAAACAAACAAACAAAACAAAACAACATCAATGATCTTTTGTCTTTCTTCTAATCATGGGATGAATAACCAAAGTGCCGTCCTCTGCACGAGCCTGCAGCCGCGTTAGTCTGCAGAGCTCAAGTGGACACCAGGCCAATAATCAGTGTTATTTAAGGCGTTGAAATATAAGCGCTATGACACATCACTGGCCTGTACGTGACAGCCGAAGACTGAGAGCTTCAGCCTCCTGTCCTCCTCATCCTCCCCTCTTACTGGACCTAAACCCTGCAGCACGCGCTGCATTCAATAAAACGAGGTACCAAAAAAAAAAAAAAAAAAAAAAATGTCTTACGTTGCAGTGGCACTCCGAGGATCTCCGGCAAACTCTTTACAGGACTCTCTGTCGGCAGGACTGCCGCACTTTGCATCATCGTGATCCAAACCGGGAGACAAACGCACGCACATACACCCGCAACAAGGTGGGCGCACCGCACTCCCCCGTCCTGTGTGGTGGAGAAAACAAAGTGCTCTGGTGCTGATGCTGAGGCCTGTCTGCTCTGCGCTGCAGCTCCCTCGCCGTCCCGTCAAGCCTCTATCCCTGTTAGGTCTCTATTCCCGGGGATGATGTCCGTGCCGTGCCGTGCCGAGCTGTTTTGGAGTGAATCAGACAGGCTGCTCGGTCCATTCAGCGCTGCAGGGGCGGCGGGGCCTGACGTCACCGCGGCAGAGGCTCACCGGGAGCCAATGAGAGCGCAGGAAGAGGAGGCCCCTCGAGAGCGGAAAGCATCCTCCATAGGTGTACGAGCGAGGAGGAGAGAGGAGAGAGGAGGAGAGGCGTCGGACATGGTGTATGAAACAGTCTCCGGAGAGGCGGGACCTTGTTCCTGTCGAGACCATAAATAGCTCACTGCAGTGGCTCCCGGAGGGGCCCCGGGCCAGCAGGGCTGCTCCTGGAGAGGAGGAGGAGGGTCCCAGGGAGGTGAAATAAAGTATTTTTAGGCTTTACTCATTTATAAAGAAAGGAGGAGAGGCGTCTGAGCGGATTTCAGAATTTGTCTGCTCAATCTTTAAACATCATTGATTATTTGGATAACACAAAACCTAAGTTGGTTCGTTAAACACTGAGCCATTTCACCCAATTACATGCATTTTTAAAAACGTGTTGCCTGTGGCTGAGTTACGCACGTGGCTGTGACGAGCTCCTAACATGAATTTAATCCAGAAACAGTCCCAAACCGTGTTAATTCAACCTTTTTTTTTTTAAAGCCCCAAACCTTCTCATACCCGTTTAAATGGGTATGAGAAGGTTATGCTTTTCAGGGTGACAAGATGCCACACTGAGTTGTCTCTGCACCCAGCGATGATATTATTGGACTCATGTCTGGGTCAGATCCACAGCACCTTCACCTGTGTGCGCTCCGCTTCTCTCCGCCGTGGCAGCCGGATCTCCCTCAGTGACAGGTGGGATTAGGAGTCTGGGCGCAGTCCTCCTGACACTGCTCATTTCAAGCCCCATCGTCTGAGACTGCTCTCCCGGATAAGATATTCCCCCCGGAGGACTTCTAGTTCAAGCTAGATGAACTCAATCTTCGCTTCCAATTTACTTCAAGCGCGCAAAAGAAACAGCTCACAGCGGCTTCAGCCCGGCTCAGGTTGTTTCCGTCAGCAGCGAGTCCGCCCGCGGCTCACAACACATCTGCACGGTCACATCTGGATGCTTTTTTTACTTTGAATCAAACATTAGGTTTCATGTAGTTTAATTCTATTCAATAGAATCACAATATAATTTAAATATTGTGTTTTTTCAGCACCTTAAATGTTACAGATATATGACTTTATCAAGCTAACACAATTATATACACTACTACTGTAATAATAATAATAATAAT
Source organism: Sparus aurata (assembly GCF_900880675.1). Classification (NCBI taxonomy): domain Eukaryota; kingdom Metazoa; phylum Chordata; class Actinopteri; order Spariformes; family Sparidae; genus Sparus; species Sparus aurata. Next base: position 15,460,647 of record NC_044197.1, on the reverse strand, counting down.
GATGATGATGATGATGATAATAATAATAATAATAATAATAATAATAATAATAATAATAATAATAATAATAATGATATTGATAATAGTGTGTGTCAAAAATCTTTCCACCAAATTACATTTAAAAAAATGGTGATTTAATGAGCACTGAACAAACAGCACTGTGAAGGAAGTGTGTGTGCGAATAACAAAAAGATGTTTTTTCCCCTGCTAAAATAAATGTGATTTCCATGAGTCCAGTTCTGATAATCAAACACAACGCAGTCATGGTTTTCTCTTCTGATCTTTTCTCGTCTCTTTCCCCGTTTAATGCGCCCATTTCCCGACTGTTTATTCTATTATCGCGCCGTTTATATACTGTAGGGAGCCACAATTCCATAAGCCGCTCGCCTGCTGCATGCTGGTGTAATGTTTCAGAAGTAATTTAGTAAAATGAAAACGCACATCAAGCTGATTAAAAAAAGAAAAAGAAAAAAAAGGAGGCTGGGATATTACAGGAATTTTATCCAAGCGAGTCAAAGCTGCAGGTGTTCCCTCCATCCATCCATCCATCCATACATACATACATACATACATACATACATACATACATACATACATACATACATACATAGATGTGTGGCAAGGGAGTCATCTGGTCTTACTTTATTTTCATCATACACTTTTCCCCTCAACATCATTCAATTGTATCCAACTATTCAATTACTCTGATTGGTGGTATCGAGACCTCCGTTAGCCGCCCCCTGGAAAACAATAAAGCAGATTTAAAAAAGAAAGAAAAAATGCTCTTAACCTGTCAGCAAAGGGCAACGCAATTAGAATAATTGACGGATGCAAAAGGCAGGAAGAGAACAGATGCGAGCGGCACATCTGGCTCAGGATGCGGCGCAAAAAGGGAAAATAAGAAATAAAACGACCACGTGAATCGCGGAACAATCCGCATCTTTTTTCTTTTTTAGAAAATGTTCCCGCTGCACAAGACGACAGAAAATATCTTTAAAAAGATGGAAGACAAGACGACGAACATACAGTATTGTTTTCGAATTGGGGTAAAAGACGAGCGCATGTTCCCAGATGTTATAATACAGATGTTACAATCTGAAACAAGGAGCTCTTAGAAGAATTATAAAATGATGACAATTACATATCTGATCATTTTTCTACATGAAGGTGTTGCTGTAAGAGAAGAGAAGAGGGGGAAAAAACGAAGCTGTGGAGGAAGCAGCTCTCTTTCTCTCTCTCGGGCAATAATTCAAGCGGAGGGCGACTCCTTTGCCACCGCCGCTGACCCAGCCACCTCTAATTAGATCTAATATTTCAGTGGACGAGTTCATTGACATCTGCGATTCACAGATCCATCTTAGCGAGCAGGAAATACAAAAACACATCCATCTCTGCAGGAGGGGAGCAGGCGTGTATGTGTGTGTGTGTGTTTATATATGGAGAATAATAATACAGGTGTGTGTGTGTGTGTGTGTGTGTGTGTGTGTGTGTGTGTGTGTGTGTGTGTGTGTGTGTGTGTCCAGCAGCAGCAGCAGCAGCAGCAGCCTGTGCTGTCATATATATAACTCACACCGCAGCGGGCCTGCTTCACCATGAGCCCAAACATCACATCTTTCATGGATTTAATTTATCATGTGACGCGTTTGTAAATGCAGGATTTATGTTGTTTGCGTTTCCAAACGTCATTTACAATTTTTGCAGGAGGCTAATCCACGTCAGGGCGATCAGGATTAGACATGAAAACGAGCAAAAAGCAAAACATAAATGTGTGCAAAAAAAAAACCAAAAAAACAAAACAAAACTAAAGACAAACAAAACACTGCATATAATGCAATGCATTATATCTCAGTGTTTGTTTGAGATGAAATGCACGTTTCAAAACAGCTGCAGATGTCCTCCTCTGCTCACAAGACGAACATGAAGCACCAGTGCGGACCTACCTAGCTCAGACTCTTCCTCCTCCTCCTCCTCCTCTTCTCCTCCATGCAGCTGAGGGCTTGTCTTGTGTTTCAGCTGGCAGAGAAGCGGCAGCAGCAGCAGCAGCAGTCGGTCCACACTTTCTCCGACAGCATCGAAACCCGAGGTGAAGCACCTGCACCGCGTCCCCTCACCATCCGGTCCGAGAGCGGCAGAGGAAGAGTCAGAGAGAGAGGAGGCGGACAGCGAGGGGGAAACCCTCGGAGAGAGCACCGAGGAGAAAATTAAATTGCACTTGGGGGGCAAATTCTATTAGGGAATAGTTATTGTCTCCTGACAGCTCCTGTCCATTTGGGTAATTAGTAGAAGAGATTGGTTGAACCAACCAAATCTATTCCCGTCAGAAATGATATTTTCCAATTCCCTTGATTGAACCTGACCCTGTCGCGCTAAGACGAGGCGGTAATAGGCTCATTTGACTCAAATAACAAGTGCTGCAGTCCAGACGAGCCTGTCAGAGGGAACACTGACAGAGATTTTAAGAGTAACCCGAGAGAGGTGTTTCATTCATCTCTAAACGCAGGGCTGGTGTAGAAATGTTTTATTTAATCCGTATCATTAAGTTGGATAAGAAGAAAACTAAACAATCATTTCCAGCTGCAAGAAATCTGCTAATATCACATCAATGCAGCAACCTGCAGAACTCAGAGGGCCCTCTCTGTCACAATGCAAACATGCTTTGAGAAGGTGGAGGAGGGATGGAGGAAGGATCCTCAGCAGAAACATAATTCGAGGTATATTAATTTAATCTGGTCCTGCTGGGATACATGCTGCCCAGTGCATGCTGGGATAGACCCCAGACCCTCGTGACCTCCATCAGATGGGCCTTGGAAACAAACGAATGAATAAATGAATGAATTAATGATTCAAAGCTTTGCATGGAAAGTTTCGATAATGAGTGTCTCCTTTGTGCGAAACCATCAGCTCGAATTATTCAGTTATTTTTGCCTTTTGATCAGAAACCCGGTGAACAACAATTTCCATAAACCACAGAACAAAAAAAACAAAAAAAACCAAGATGATAGAATAAGCTTGTTTACTTGTTATGATTCCGTTAGATTTGCCCTGAGGCACAGCTACTCTTCCAGGGGTCACCATTTAAGAAAGAGAATACACACACACTGTATAAAAACAAGCATTTAAGAAAATAGATATTACAATATAACAGTCCAGACATGAGCATTGTCCACACGGCAGTTTCTTCTTGTGTACTGGTGGATCACAGGCTGTTCCCTCTGTTCAAGCTGCAAACAGCCACTTCCTGTATCAGAGTCTGTAAACACTGCTCCTGATTGGTCAGTGACAGCATTCAGCGTCCTATCGCCGGCTCCATTAATCAACTATAATTACATTTATGAAATGAAATGAAATCAGTGGCATAAAAAGTACCTTAAAGTCACACTTGAGTAAAAGTAAAGACGTTATCTGAAAAATATTACTTTGGTAAAAGTGAAAGTCGCCCATATAAATGGTATTTGAGCAAATCTTTAAGTATCTGATATTTGAATTTACTTTAGTATCAAAAGCACAAGTAAAAGTAATATATAGTATACATCATGTATGTTTAAATGTTTGTGTGTACTTTATATAGTGAGGCTTATTATTGGATCTGATACTTTGTACATATTAGAATCTGTGTTTTATTTTTTTGTCTAACTGCAAAAAAAAAAAAAAAAAAAAAAAAAAATCATTTAAAAGTGCTCTACATTGGCTCTGACGCGATCTGCAAAGTAACTAGTTCTAGTAAGTTATCAGTTCAATGTAGTGAAGTAGAAAGTTCAATATCTGCCTCTACGTAGTGGGGTGAAAGTCACTGTACTTGAGTAAATGTACTCAGTTACATTCCATCACGGAATCAAATGACGTAACTTGACTGCTGGTGAAACATTAAGAGCTAATGAGCCAAAGACTGATGACGTCAACTAAAAACACACCAAAGGATCTTCTTCTGAACTGCAGGTTTTCCAGTGAAGGCGGGGAGCGACTGTTCACACCGCGGAGACAGCTGAGTGAATTAAAACAACGTGACTGACAAGTGTTGGATCTTCTCCAGCTTCATTATCTACACTTCCTGTAAGCTGCACGCGCTAACCCTGAGACCAGAACATAAAGAATCTCGGAGGCAGAACAGACGAAGTAAAGGTCAGCTGTGTGTTGAAATTAAAATAGTGCAGTCGAGCGTATTATCAAGTCCTAAATGTAGCTGATAGTTGGAGGTTATTGATCCTCGGGGCCTCCCCTCCCATCCTGTCCACGCTTCTTCTGCACTCTGAACACAGATGAACTGCGAGGACTTCCTCATTTCTGTCCCTGAAAAGGCTGGGAAGACACATCCAGAGAAAAATATCAATATATTCAGTTTAAAAGAAGCTGGAAGTACATCAGCTGGGTCAATATACACAAACTAAACGAGATTTCACTGACAACAACTGGTTTCAAGCTCTGGCAGCAGTGAATTATTCCAAATCTAGGACTCCGGTAACAAGACTCCTGCTGCTGCTGTCAGTGTTTGATCACCAGATTTCCTGGAGAGTCTCGAGTAAAGGGCGTCTCGTCTTGCTCATCCCTCTCAAAGATTTGTAGAAGCAGAAGTTCTCACAGCAACTACAGGAAGGACTTCATGGAATCACACAAGGGAGCAAGAGGTGACACAGCTAGCCAGATTGTGAGTGTGCAGAAACTAAAATCAGCACAGACACACACACCTCCTCCCAGCTCCTTTTGTGGCGATGATGAGATGCGATGTTTGGGAGATCAGCAGATGAGCGTCCCGTCCACATGATGGGGGAGGGACCCCGGCAGTAAAATGAGATGGATCTGACCCTGCTTGACTCCGTCCTTTAAAAGGCTGCACGTTTCGAAAACCTAAAGGGGATCTGGCTTAGTTTGGATGTGATATATACCGATACCATATATTAACCTCTTTTTCATAATTTATTCACCCTCCTTCCTCCGCATCCCTCCCTCCCTCCCTCCCTTCCTCCCTCGCTCCACAGCAGGAAGCTTTATAGTATTATTAAAGTCAGAAAGAGAGATGACAGAAAAATGCATCAAGCCCCTCCTGCATTTTAATATCAATACCGGAGGGGTAATAAACATCGAGGCAGAGAGCGTGCAGGAGAGGAGTGACTATAAAACCCCACATTGTCTAATTTATGGAAGACAACAACAGGGCAGCAAGGTGAGGTTTTTACCCTTCAGTCTGAGCTCCCATAACACAGCAGTGCTCAACATTTGCTTTGTAGTGAATAACCCCCCCAGAAATAAAAAGTTTGGAAGAAAAGTAATCTGGCCTGTTCGAGTTCATCATGCACCTGTAGCGGAAGATGATACACTGGACAGTTCCTGCCAACTGGCTCGATGCAGATGTTAGAGTGTCTTTCTTATTTATTTAACACTTTTAAAGGGCTTCCCGTGTTGAGCTTCAAAGTGTGTTCTTGATCTCTGAAACAGCAGTTGAGAAAAGCACGAGTTGTGATGGTGGTTCGTCACTGAAACTCGTTACTTGGTTTTGGGGGGCTGCAGGAATCAACAGGAGCTTGAAGTGAAAGTAGCAAGAACCACAGTGACAAATACTGTGTTACAAGCAGAGGTAGAGCAAATTAAACTCGAGGAAAAGGACAAGAATGTTCACCAAAGTGAGATAAATAGATTTTGAAATATAGATTATTATTATTATTATTATTATACTACTACTACTACTAATAATAATAATGATAATAATAATAACAATAGTAATAATAATAATAATAATAATAATAATAAACCCAATACAAAGACAATCTATTTTTGCATTATGAATAATGATACATTCATGTATGCATCACTTTTATACTGAAGCTTGTAGAAGTGGGGCTAATTTCAGGCCTCATCTATATTGATGTACCATAGATTAATTGTTGATTATATTCTATATTCATTATCTGAATGTAGTGCAGTCAAAAGTACAATATTTACCATTTAAAGGCCCAGTTTGTAAGTTGATTTCTGATCCCAGCTCGTCTGATACTGACACTTTGGGATGGCAGGTCATTGGTCTCTCCTGACCTTATCCTCAACACTCCATTGTCTAAAATAGATGTAGCAGGGAGCAAGGACTTGAATCATTATCTTGTGTTTTAAACCCTTCATTTATTTACCTTGTACCCTGAAAATAACCACACCTCAAAGCTGATCTGAAGCACAGTACTCGAGTAAATCCACTCACAGACATGCAAATAAATTGAGATTGTTTTTGTTTATTGTTTGAACATGTTCGGTGATGATGAGATGCGATTTCTTTTCAAGTAAAAACGTTGAGGGCCAATTGCGCCCTTAAACCTTTATGTGAAATAAGTTTATCTTGCTGTGTAGCTGCGCACTTACACACAGGAGAGTGGCCCCAAGACACTTAATGTAGATCTGTCCTTTAATTTGTTACAAGTCTGTCAAAGTTTTATGAGTAGTTTCATGAATAACCTCTGAGTGACTCCACTGTTTGGTTTCAGATTTTGCTTCTGAATTTAGATAGAGAGCAGACACATCTCTGAATGTCTTGTTTTAATTGTGAGGGCTCTGTCCTCAGCATGAACTGCTCACCTCTGCCTTGGCAGAGCTGCGGACAGATATTACATTGCTGCCAACTTCCTCATTAACCATCATTAGTCGCATCCGGCATCACACTCGCAGCTCGCTGAGGCTCGAGGAAGCAGATAAATGCCTCCGTAGGATGAGCAGCACGAAGCATCGCTGACTCCAATCCTATAACAAACACAGGTTACCATTTAAACAGATTAACAGATCAGGTGTGCGGGAGAAAAGTATTTAGGCGAGAGACATAAATACATGTCTTTATGTGCATTTCACATCATCTTGAAGTCTTGTCAGATACAACAAAACAAATAGGTGCTATTCATAAACAAAAAAGTTTGTGGACATCATTTCTCCTTCAGTTTGACACTTTCCCCAAGTTGAAAAAAAACAAAAAAAAAACACAGCCCACCCTTATATTAGAGTATGTCAGATGATATATTGGATAATGTTTGCAAAAGGAATAAATAACATGCAGAAGCTTCCCAGTGACAAACTGTGCTTTTCTCAATCCATTCTGGCAATCATAATGTGTCATTCAGGGTCTAATTCAAAGTATCTGAGAGTTTGATTAAGTCACAGCTGCTCAGCCTTGATGCTCCTCCGCTTTAATGTAGGGCTATTAATCAGCCTATTGTGTGTTTGTGTGTGTTTTTGTGTGTGTGTGTGTGTGTGTGTTGTTAGGGAGGAATCGACTGCCTTAACTCAACTAATTCACCATCAAAACCTGTCATACTGCTGATGCTGGAAACGTGGTTTGGATAAAGAAGAGAGGGGTTTCCACTGAGATCACTGTGTGTGTGTGTGTGTGTGTGTGTGTGTGTGTGTGTGTGTGTGTGTTTGTGTGTCATTTTGGGGGTAAAGGTAAGGGGCAGGAGTCAGGGGAATTCAATGTTTCAGGAAACACAAAGCTCAAGATCAAGCGTCGGCCGTCCTTCAGATGGTTTTGTTGTAATCCGGACGACATCAAACCCTTGTCCTCCGTCCGTCCGTCCATTTATCCCTCACACACACTGCCCCGTCTTTCATCCACCTCATCCGACCACCTCACCAGTGTTACCCTCCCCAAGGGTTTGCTGCCCCCCCCCCCCCCCCCCCCCTTCCCGCAGAGCACACCTCCAAGTGTGTGAGGGAAGAAGCCAGATGAAAGCCGATTGCGTTTTAATAAAGTTTATTATCTGCGGGGAGCTAATCCTCAAGGGTAATCTCTCCCCTCTAGTCCTAAAGGAAAGCTGGATTACTCACTTGCTATAATCCCAATGAAATTGTTAGGATTTAGCTTGCGCTGCACAGCAGATGGCAACAGGCTTTTTCCTTCAACCTTGGATGGTGTAACCCCCCGATTCTACATGTAACACCCTTACTCCTCCTTGCCTCGTGTCCTGCTAGTCTTGGTCAAAACAAAAAACAAAAAACACAGGAAGCTGTTTATGAAAAAATCTGGGAGAGCGTGTAAACATATTTTGACATCTGAGACTGTAGAGACGGCATCGAGCGTCACCCCTTCTCTGTAAATTCATGTTATAAGGTAAAAAGAAAGTGTGATTGGTAGGTCTTTACCTCAACAAGTGACTGATCAAATAACGAAAAGGCAAAGAGTCCTTATCAAAAATAATTTTATTGATTCCGAAGCAAAGAAAAAAACAGAAAAACACAGTGTTTTTGAGATGACCAGCCGCAGCTTTACATCGTGGACACAAGCCAAAAACAAATCCTGCTTATTCTAAAACCTCGTCCAGTGTGAACATATGCGTCGCTCCACAACACTTCATACACAACCCGCATGGTTTTCTGTGGACTCAGCAGTGTGGTGTAATATTCAAAGACGTGACATAACGCTTGGTGTAACATATTGTACGTCACCTCAGAGGAGCTGATCCACAAAGGGCTGATCTGGTGAAAGTTAGTCACAGTATTAAACAAAATGATGCAACAGTCAACAAACTGTAGAAAACCACAAAGACTTCAGGGACCCTCTTTAACCTGCTGGTCATGAAATGAAATTCAGAATGTAAACATAAACACAAAACTCTCCTACCTGACTCGAGGGAAATGACATTAAACAAATAAAAAATTAAAAAATCACTTAAGAATCATCTTTTTGAGTATTCAGTTCAAATAATTCAAATATTTGAATGTGTAAATATATAAAAATTGGGACAAAATTAAATCACAGTACATAAGGACGTGCAAGTGGAAGGTCTTTGTCTGGGATATTAAAGAAATAAAAGAAATAACAACTGACTGTTACAAATGTAAGAAAGCACCAAAAATCATCCTTCATAAGTGGTCAAACAGAATCAATAGCGCAACTGAATATCTTTAATTCAGGCAAACCCTAAACAGCAACCCACTGATGGAAATAAACATAAACATGAAGAGATTCAGTTGCTGCCTGAAAAGCTCTGGAGGCCAGATTAAGTGAAAGGTTGTAGAACTGAACACATTTTCAAAGATTTTCAGGGTAATTTCCCTTCTCCTCCTCTCCAGTTTGACACAACACATCCACCAGTGCTGCTGCCTGCTCTGGCTGTAGGTAGCAGTTAAGTGGACGACCTAAGATGGCTCTAATCTTCACACATCCCCTTACACTAACCCCAACCTTAGCCTACGTGAACCTAATGAAAGTAAATCATAGCTGACTCAGGTGAAATTTGGAGTTTGGTTCAGGGCAGGGCTACTTTAGGTCGCCGTAGCTTGTGGCGGTTTTTGAAGAAAAGGAACATGGCGAGCAGACACATGGAGGACATGAGGTAAAGAATGACACACAGGCTGATGTCCACGTTGGAGAATCCAATGCTTAGCATAGACATCCAGCGTCCTCTGTGGCTCAACTCAGCCTCCTCATTAAAGTATCGGCCTGCCAATTCTCGCTTCTGCAGCCGCTTCCTCTGCAGCCCTACATCCAGCTCAAAGTCTTCTTCCATAGGCTGCAGGCCCACCATCCCGAGCCCTGCGTCCAGCTCCATGCCAAGGCCAAACACGGGCACGGGCTCCTGCTCCTCCTTCCTCTGCAGGGTTCGTTGTTTGACCCGACTTGAGGCGGCCAGCTGCATGGCTTTTGCCTTGTAGTGCTGGTTGACGAACGAGTCGAGATCCACGATGTCCTCCTGTGGCTCTCGCATCCTCATCCCCACGATGCTCGGCCTACCTTGCGCCCGCCGCCGGCCTCGACCCACCTCCATTTCAGGTTTGGCCCAGGGGGTCGGCTCGGACGTCTTACCCCCGATCTCATCTGCTGCCACTACTCCTTCCCCACCTTCCTCCTCTTCATCTACCATTGCTTCCTCCTCCTCCCCCTCATCCTCCTCTTCCTCTTCTTGCTCGGTGGCATGCGATGGTAGAGGAGGCCTCATGGAGTCCAAAGCCTCCCTAGCTTTCCTTTCTCCATGTTGCTGAGCCTCTATAGCTTGCTGCTGACGCTCATGTTTCTCTCTTTGCTTTGCCAGGACCTGGCTTTCATCTTCGAGATAGTCTGACAGGCCGAGGAAAAGAAAGATACATAAACATTATTTAATTTTCATGGTATAAAAAAGCATTAGTGTTCATTGTCTCTCTTCTTTGATTTTTCTTTTGATTTGTCACCCATCTGTAGATCAGTTCTTCTGATTCGATGGTGAACCTTAATTCAACTCAGAAACTGTGGAGTCTCTTTATAAACTAAAGTTTGTACCTGTGAGGATGCTGCCGGATGAGAAATAGGACAGGAGGAAGGGGAGGACCTGCTCATTGTGCCATCTGTGATCCCCATTATTCTTCACTGTGTGGCAGGCTGGACACATCTCTGGTGAAGGCCACTGTATCTTTGGGAAGTTTGGGTCCTCACTCAAATCACCTGCAGAGATAGAAATACAGAAGAAGGGACACTGTATTGTAAAAATGTCATATTGCTAGAGATGAAGAATTAAAAACACACCGACTGATATTTGATGGGTTTATTTGTTGGCATTGGCAACCATTTAGTGAAATTAGTAACCAATTCTTGGACTTTTGAGCTTTAAATAAAAAGAATAAATAATGGGACAGCAAACAAGAAACACCCCAAAGAAAGAAATGTCTAATATTTATTGCAATTGTGATATTTAACCCTCAAAGACCCAGACAGCTACAGGCAGCTAAGTAACAATCGTTCAAAAATGATCAATAACTATTAAACTGCTAATACTATCCATTTGCTTTAAAAACCTGCGTAGAGTGGACTCTGGTCTTGTTTGGGCATTCAGTGACTCTATAGTGAATGTGACTATGGCATCATGTTCTGCAGAATTCATTTGCCAAGGAAACCCACTTAGGTTCGTCTTCTGGGCCAACCTTTTCATTAATTACATCCATGAGGCCAACAAGCAATGGTTGTAGCCAAGCTACTAACTGCATAGTGTCTTGATGAATCAAAATTCAGTATACAATGACTAAAAATGACAACCATATTTTCAATTTTGGCTACCAAAAACTGACGTATGGTTTCTTGGCAACTACTTTTGAAAGTTGGTTGAGCCCTGACAAACAGTGTCATTACTTTATTATTTCCATTTATGACATTTTATATACCCCTATTCCACTACACTGAGGGAAATGTTGCACTTTTTATTCATCTATACTAACTGGCAGATGTAAGTGCTTTGCTGTATATTAAACATATCATTATATCAGATAATGTGACGCACCATGAAGTCCACATAGCACCACATGGGCTCACAACAGCATTAAAATGCTTCTTACAGGTTTAAATATACGTTTAACTGTGAGCAATTTATGATAGTCTTATATATTGGAGGTTGTTCTGCATCAATTACTTTTACTTGTGACACTTAAGTACACTGGCTCTTTCTGAGTAATTTTTTTTCACTAAACAGACCTCAAACCTACTAGAGCTTTGTCAAAGTCTTTGTACAGTACGTAACCTAACTTATAGGAGATGATATACAAGGTCAGAAAATGCTGCCTAGATCAAGATTCATTGCCACATACAGGAATCACCCACAACACAAAGCGCCCAGTCAGCTGTTTCACCCATTGTTGTTTCTTTTATTCTCCTTGTTGGTGCACTGACTCGAGGATGTAAAGTGCTTTGAGGACTGGATGCAATCTGTGTTGAACCCATTTGATCTTGTCACAGTGCTCGTAAAAACTAAGTGCCCATATGCATATGTGTATGTATGTGTTTAAGTGTGTATATGTAAATCATCTGTCTGTGTTTGTGTGCATGTAATCTAGGGATTGATATTTGTGTGTGTGTCTGTGTGTCAGTGTATGTGTATCTATATATGTGTGTATGAGAGAGAGTGTATGACAGGGTTTAACAATGATCAATGGGCTTCTGGGATGTCCCAGTGGGAGGGGTGGTGAGATAATAGATGTGGCCAAAGTGGACAGCTTACCCAGACACACACAGACACACACACACCTTCTGTTTTCAGGCAGCAGCCCTTGGTGCTGTGGAGCACCTGTCTTGGCCCTTCACACCCCTTTGAAACCAGAGTCCAATTTCCAAATTGAACATGAGGGCAACAGAACCCTCCAAGGGGAGCTGCCCTGCTAATGAATTAGAAACTTTCTCCTTTAACATGTCTGCTCACTAACACCCCTCGTCACTCACACACTCCATCCATGCAAACAGACTGGGGGCTCATACACAGCAGACACACTCTGGCTAGGCAATATGGCTTTTAAACAATATATTTTGTGGCCTAGATTTCGATCCATGATAACATATCTTGAGATGATGAATTGCTTGACATTTTCTGTCAAGCACTTCATCAATGCTTGATTAAAACAACACAATTTAATTATTTTCTCATCGTCCCACAGATGTCAGTCAGATTTTAAATCTATTCAATGAAATAGTTTCCAGGCAACATATGTTTATATTTTTGATAAATGTATAATACACATGCACGCACACATACATAAACACAGAGTCGAAATGTAACTCTTTACTCTTGCACTAGTGCATGTTAGCTGTTTCATGTCGGTGCACCCAACACATGATTTAGGTACATTTAAACTTAATTTCTTACCATGTTATGTAAATGATTGTAAACAGGCAAAAAGGTGGAAATAAATTTTGTTTCTTCATCCAAATCAAATGCAACAAGAAATTGTGATAATGTCACTTGTTTAAAAAATAAACCTCTGAGTCTCAGGCGCACTGGTGTGAAAACATTAAGTCGCACTTGACAGATTTTTAGGTGCATGTTTGATCAAAACAGTCGCACCCTGGAGCCCTGCAAGCAGATGTTTAACACTCCAACTGATATAATACTTACTACATACTATGAACATCATGACCTTATGCAACTGATGCTAATACACCTTTATAACTGCTTATAGACATAGTTTATAATGCAACAAACTTTTGTTAAAAGTGATTATTTGACTATAAATGTAAATTTTTTTAATTGAGGTGAGTATGAGGTACCTTTTTACGCTACATGATTACCAGTGGGCAATAGGCCATATAGACCCATAGTCTATAGGTCTGGGTGATAAACAGTATCAAATAAGTACATAAATCAGTATTTTTGACCAAATACCTCAATATCGATATTGCATCAGTACTTTTGAGATGTCTGTGGGTGTTTTAACAAATTAATTACACATTCATATTTCTAAATAAATAATCATCACTAATGTGGGTACAAAGAATAAATGGCTAAAAGTGGTGAGTTCAGAAAATTTCGTCACTTCACTGTAATCCAGCCTTTAAAACCAAGACAACACTTATTAATATATTATATTATTATAATATATTGCCTTGGCTTACTCGCACTGCATATGCACACAGGGCAGCAACCTATAATAGATTGCTTGTTGTTACCAACAGGCCATCGTGCATGTGTCTGTGTGTGTGTGTGTGTGTGTGTGTGTGTGTGTGTGTGTGTGTGTGTGTGAAGAGTAAAAATAAAAAAAATGAAAAAGCAGAGCAGCAGCAGGTCTGTCACTTTACAGCACTGTCAATTTACATCCTCCACCACCTCCATCCCCACTCCCTCCTCCTTCTCTCCGCTGCTCAAGATTAATCTCAGTCATATGCATGTGTGTATGTACTCTGCATACAGTGCTTTACATAAAGGATACATCAATTTTACTGTGTCCTGATGGGCTGCAGCCTGCGGGTCTGTGGGGGGGGGAGGGCTTTTATACATTTCAGCAGGTGAGAGCACACACACACACACACACACACACACACACACACACACACACACACACACACACACACACACACACACACACACACACACACACACACACACACCCAGATGCCTCAGATCTCTTCCCTTATTCTAATCAGCTTGCCACGTTTACGGCCAGGGTGACTTTAGCCATACCAGCCATATTGAGATTGCCACAATGGCCTGTCACAGAGATGTCATCACTGCTGTGCATACATATTCATCAGGTATAAATATGTATTGTTCAGCACATCAAACTAGCTTCCTCAGCACTAATTCTGTAAGTTAGGATCACCTACACCGCACGGCATACTGAGACATCCTGACTGCTGGGAAGTGCAGATGATGTCAGACATTTTATGCTCATTTAAATAATCATGACAAAACCTAAACCAGGAATTCTGTTTATTGTATCACAGATCTAGCACCTGTTTTTTTTTGTATTGATGCTGACTCAAATGTGTCTGGATCACACATTTCCATATAATCTATAACTGTCATGTACCCAATGCTGGTAGTGAATGTTAAGTTTACAACATTAGTTAATAGGAGCGCATTACATCATACATGATTACAAAAATGTCAAAGTTGACAAGATTCCAAATCTGAAAAGTCTGAGGCAGATTTCCAACACAATACAATAAACACTTAAATAGTCATCATTAAAATCACAAAGTCAAATATCAAAAATAACATATGCCACAAACTTAAAAAAGTGCCATTTTATTCTAATCACGATGCTGTGATACTCTGGGTGTCTTGTACAACTCTGTTAAAATTATTGTTTGCCAATGTGCAACATTCAAGACCACCACAAACTCAACCTGCTCTGACAGATCAGTTGTTTGTCCGTCTTGTGGTAGTAATGACCTTGTAAGAGGAAAGAGTTGGAGTTGTTATGCGTTTGTTTACATTTTCAGAAATGACGGAGGCCACGAAGTTCATTTTTCAGTGGATGGTCAGTTGATATAATGTAAATATAGTTGTGTAGAGTTTTTGTTATGGCATTGCATTTCCTCTATTATGTTGCCAGCTAGCTAGCTTGCTAAGTTGTTAGTGGAACAGCAGTGTTCTCACAACTTGAACACTTGAACTCCGGCAACATTGTGCATATAACTTACTCAAGTTGTATCCACAAGCTGGAAATTACCATCACTGCCACATTTAGTAAATCAAATGTCTTATATGACTTTTTGGCTTTGGACAACATTTATTATTTGAGAACTTTGATTTATTTTGCATAGTTAAACATATTTCACAAGATGCTTTGTGCCATATCGTATTGTTCATAAAGATACTGGTTTATTTTGATGTAATACCAACATTTCACATCATTATATCGACTGTATTGTATGTTCTATCTACCTGCCCAGGGACTACGGGTGGCAAATAGCAACTTGCTAGAACCCGGTGCAATGCATCTCTCCTTGTTTATACAGGGTTAATGTTTTATTGTGCGCTGTCCCTGTTTAAATAAAGAAATAATAATAATAATATTGTGACATGTTGACCTGAGTATGTCATTACTATTTACAGGATTGGTACCATTGGTATTGAGGTAGTGCATTCACAAAAGCAAAGATTGAAAGGGAAACTGGTTGTATTGCAGTATTGCAAGAACACACCAACATCAAGAAGGGGGCGACACGACCAACATATTTTACAATCTCGGTAGACATACCCAGTGTAGCACGCGGTAAGTCAGCTGTTTTCATTAAAAAAAACAAGAGCAAAAACAAAAATTACAAAAGAGGTATTTCTTATTTTGTTTTTTCTACAAGAACATCATTATCACAAAAATGCGATATCAAAATCATAGTTGAAGGCACTGTCATCCACCCCTGTATCAAAAACTCTAGGACTGTTAATAAAAAACACATTGTGAAAGCAGTGCTTTCCTGAAGTCCTGAAGGCAGCCCGGCTGCTGCAGCAGCTGTTTTTGTCTGTAGAAATGTGAATCAGTCTCAGCCTGTTGACAAGCAGCAACAGGACTGAGCTGTTACCGGTCTTAATTCTGCTGCTGCAAGGAGGCCGAGGGCCCTGGGGCCTCTTTGTTGCCAGCTAAATTAATTGTTCAGCCGCTTTACAAATAGCTGCTCTTTCATGCATGGCTGCTCCTGAAAAGGAGGGGCGGGGAGGCCTGCTAAAGAGCTCCACTTTAGGCAAAGAAGAGAGGAGGGGTTGAGTGGATGGAGGGACGGTGTGTTCCCTCCTCAGGGAGATGCTGCCACTCATTGCTACAAACACAGCCAAACCCTCCACTCCTCCCTCTCTCTCCTTCTGATTCACCCGACTTATCCTCTGTGGACCACAATTCACCCTCCACCATGACTAACTCCCCCTGCCACACGCCATAACTTGACCCATGCTTGGAGGGGCTGTGTGTGTGTGTGTATGTGTGTGTGTGTGTGTGTGTGTGTGTGTGTTAGGGAGGGGGAGGAGAGGATGGAGGAAGTGTGCGTGGCTTGTGTCGTGGTGTTTGCCACCTGCTGTCACACAATATCTTGGGAATTGTGTGTGTGTGTGTGTGTGTGTGTGTGTGGGCCAGGGGGCTGGTTCCTGGGGGACCCATCCGGCTAGGATGCTGTGCTATTACTTGTCAAGCGGAGGATATGACTCCCAGGGGACAGTGAGTGGAAAGAGAGAAAGACTTCCACAGGAATAGAGGAAGAGAGGGAAGACGGATGGATGATGGTGGCGGGTTGAATAGTGTTAAAGTGTCTGGGGAGCAGACACACGCAGGGACGGGTGTCCTTCTGGCCCCTGCTGTTCAGGACGCAAGCTGTCCCTGAGATATAAGAGGGGGCAGTCAACACAAACAAAAGATAGTGATTTAACAAAGTGGGCTGTTAATGACAGCCCCGTGCCTAATAAAATCATATGAATACAGACAAGGGAGGAGGGATGCTTGGGAGCTGTTTAATACTCTTGAGGCTGATATGCAGAAGTGTAATATGCTGATACAGCATGGTCAAAAAATGACACAAATTAATTTACAGAGTAAGAAAACAGAAGGATGGATTGAAGATTAAAGGGAAAACAAAAAATGCAGTATAAGTACTTTCTGAAGATTTTCATTTCTGTGTATGGCTTCCTAAAAAGTGAATAATTGGGTAAATATGCTAAGTATACAAGGATAGTAATGTCATGTGGTTTGGGGTACAGACCTATAAGTAAGAGGTCCAAGAGCAGGATTTGGGGTAATACGTCTAGATTAGAGAGAGATGAACAGGAAAGGGATGACTGGTGAGGCGATAGTTGATGGTCAGTGGGTTGTGGGTGATACTCAAAGTAAGGGTGTGAGAAGGATGGAAGATGGCAGAGGGAGGTCAGGAGGAGAAATGGGTGAGGCTGAAGCAGATGATACTTGGAGGACTAAGACGGGGTGACAGCTGGTGTCTGATCTGAGGATCCATCCTTCCTCCTCCCTTCACCCTCTTAGTCGTATTACAAAGACTAACTGACCATTAAAAGAAACTGGAATTGGAAATCTTCACCCACCAATTGAGGAAGGGTTTTCTTAAGATCCCAAGGCTTGCATTGGTGAGCATGGAAAAGAGAAATGTGGAAAGGATGTGAGGGAAAAAAGCAGGGGGGGACAGTGATGGCTTAACATGGAAGCAGAAGGACATGGACTTCAATCAGCTTCATAACCTTGATCTTCATCATATACTGTATTTCTTGTGTTGTGTCTAATGTAGATAGTCAGTCGAATTTTGTCTATTAAAAATGTCAGAGTATATATAAATATATAAATAATATATAAATTATTGTCATTACAGTTTTTCAGACACAAAGGTAACTTCTTCCAAATGCAACTGTTTTGTCTGGCCAACAGATATGAAGTTTGTCAATGATGTAAAGAAGAAAATAAGCTGAAACCAGTGAAACAGTATTATTTTTGCTAGAAAAATCCGTTATTAACTGACGGATCAATTTTCTGATGATTGACTGATCAATGAATTGACTTATTTTTCAGCTGTACTTTTTCATGTGCAGCGTATAAAAAATAATCAAAACATAACAAACCTTATTTCAAAACATACTGAAAATTCTACCACACAGCTGAATTGCTTTATGGTGTATAGGGGTTTAAAGAAAATATATACAGGGTTCTCCCCAGACGGTGGAACAGCGGCGCTGCGCCGCTATACCGCTCGGTCAGCGCCGCTATACTCCGCGCGTGACAGTGTCGAGCGTCCGTCCGTCCGCCGTCCCCCGGTTGACGGCTAGGAGCTCCCGGCTGACGGCGATGAGCGTCCGTCCATCCCCCGGCTGACGGAGTTGATGACCGGCTGTCCGTACGTCCGTGTCTCCCCCCCCGGACTGACGTTGACGAGCGGTCGCCCCCCCCCCGGACTGACGTTGAAGAGCGGTCGCGCCCCCCCCCCCCGGACAGACGGTGCGCCGCTATACTAACAATTTCTGGGGAGAACCCTGATATACAAGTTAACCTCATTTGAATGCATGCGCGAAAAGTCAAGTAGGGTATCAAATGACAAAGCTGCCAAATGGAGGAATGCAGTTCGAACTGTGTTGCAGAATCCCTGACATCGCAGGTACTTTTAAGGAGAACTGGGGATCTTTCAAAACCAAATATTTTTTATCTCAAGCCCTGCTTTTGGCCACAGAATATAGTGTTTTGAAGTAGACCTCGAGACATTTTCAGCCATGTCTGTGGCAACTAAAAGAGACCATGATGTTTTCCAAACAAGTGGTTTTGTGCCTAATCCTAACCAGAGCATAAGTACAGCGGTGTGACGAGACAGAAATAGAACATTTTACCAAAACGAGACTACTCACCACGACATAAAGAATCATATAGCTTGAATATACGCATGTGTGGTTTTGCAAAAATTTACTTGGCTACCATTTACTCTGGCAATTGGGTTGAAATACATTCAATCAAATGTGATTTCAGGCATCTAGCTAAACTGCCCATCATATAAATATGACTATGTGGGTCATAGTAGCTACCAGAGTGATATGCGTTTCAAGAAAAGTGTTCATTGTGCTCTAATGTATGTGTTTCTTACTCCTCATACTCCTTCTGACTAATCAAAACAAGTGAGTGAGGCTTGCCTGGAGAAAAATAACTTTGTATCACACTACGGAGTCATATCGCTCCATATTTGCTAAGCTACACCCAGCTTGTAATGATCCAACCAAACCTTAAGGATTTGATTCATCCCACCCACAGAGTTAATTCAGGAAAATGTCGCATGATGGAAGTAAAGATGCTAATAACAGCTGTTTTACAGTAAACCATGACAAAAAAAGATCTTACAATCTGTAATTGAAATGACAGATCACAGGTTTGCATATTACAGATATGCAAACCAGCCACAGATGAGTGTGCAGACTCCTACCTGCCAGTCTGTTGTTAACTCGATTGTGTCTGGACCAAAGCCACAGGACAGCCGAAGACAACGTGTTCACCTCATTCATACTCTCCCGTGCCATGTTCTCGAAGTGCCCGGCACACGGCCTGCAGCCGAAGAAGCTGCGGACATAGCTTCTCATCGCTCTCAGCACCTCCTGGGGATCTGGAGGGGAATGACATGCGGTCAGTTAAGTGTGAATGCAAAATCTCATAGATTACCTGCTCTCAATAAACAGAAATCAGTCATTATGTAAAGCACAATCTCATCCCCTTGTAAAGCTTAATTTTCTATACATTAAATGTACTGTTAACCTGTGCTGTAGCCTCAATGCTTGCTAATGGCAGTGTGTGTCCACAGCTTCCGGGATTCCCACGGTTATGTGGGCCAGGAGTCACTGAGAGCTGGGTTAACCCCATATTGAGATGAATAATCTATGCGAATGGGATAACCCAATCTGGAGATTAAACAGAGCTAACCCTCTGTGTGAATGGTGGCCAGGCTGTTGTCTCAGGAATTCAACAGTCTACAAACACATTTTCCTGGAGCCGTTTGCTTTTGTTCTTGGCTTAGCAGGACCTACAGGAGGAAACGTACCGACAGTGGGAGTGTGTATGTGTGTATGTGCTCTTTATGAAAATATCTATAGGCCTGCATTTAATCCTTCACTAACATGTTCACACCTTTAATAATCTGTGCAGCATGTGTGCATGAATGAGTGGACATTTATGTGATGGCCAACCCTATACAGTATGTGTGTGTGTGTGTGTGTGTATCCACCCATTAAGATGGTGGTCTGTGGGGGGCCAGATGGACACCCCTTTTGGCCAGTCCATCTGCAGGTCACATGATGGTCCGTAAACCTCGGGATTAACCTCTGTGTGTGTGTGCGTGTGTGTGTGTGTGTGTGCGTGTGTGTGCGTACGTGCGTGTGTGCGTCTGCTTATGTGTGTGTGTGTATGTGTTGAAGGGAGATTAACGTCCCTGCCAGGAGTAGAGCCTCTGGTCATCTGCCTGTTTTATTAACCACTCACATTCCACTAATCTAACATAATCCCTCTTCACACAACCACAATTAGGTTCAATTTTAGCTGTGATAAAATGACAAGGCCTCAAAGAATTCTGGTCAGAACTTCATCATGAAATTCTGCATATACATTATATGTGTGTGTGTGCGTTCAGTCTGTTCTCTGCGAGATGTGAAATCATGTCAGTTCACTAAACATTCCTGGGCTAATTTGTTTACCAAGCCCCACAAAGCCCTCATCCTCAGTCCACCCGTCATTGTGAACTTTCAGTGCTCCTTTCCATTCACAGCAATACAAACTCATTGTGTGTGTGATTGTGTGTACCGGTGCCTCCCACGTTCTTGGCCTGGACAGTGAGAACATGGAAGAGAGTCCACACCCCACAAGGGTAACGTCTCAGGTGAGGTTGTGAACCCTGACAGCCCACCCACCTCACTCCTTCAGGCAAAGCTGTATTTGGAGACTGAGAGAGAGGAAGAAAAACAAACAGACAAACACCAGTTACAGACACATGGGAAGAGGAAAACAAAGACATAAGCTTAAAGGATAAACCGAGTGATATTCTATATTTTCTCATTGTCGACAAATCCCAAGAAAAGACCAAAACCAACAATGAATTGATCCTACTAACAAGCAGTGTCTACGTGACCACAACCTGACATAGCTCTTTCATTTGCTACTGGTCTCCATGCCAAACAACTATGTGCTGTCATGTTATATAATTGTGACAAACATGAAAAATAGTGTTAAATTTTGATTGAATTCTGCACCATCTCTCTGACATAAATAACTTAATATAGTAATTCCCAAACTAGATAGATAGATACATGTTTATTGTCATTGTTTCAAAACCAATGAAACATAAATAGCAGCTCTTAGTTTGACAAATATCAAATATAAACAAGTATAAAAAATAGATAAAAATAGTAAAAATATATACAGCAAGATAAATAGACACAAAAGCACCGGGCCACTGTGTCTGGATGTGTCTCCATCTTGGTGTACATTTTACACCTTGCTTACAACGATTTTTTTTTCCATTTATTCAAGTTCCCTGTCATCATCACAACTGAAATCAAACTTTTTCCTCCAGTTGAGTTGCAACCTCTTATGCTGGTTTGATAAGTTTTTTCATACAATTCATACAAAAAACTGGATGTTTCAAGCATTTATCCATATCCTCTCTCAACTGTTTATCTGTTACTTTTAGCTAAATAACTTTTTTCACTTTCCACTACTTTTAGCAATCTATTTAAAATAGTTGCAATCTTTTGCAGTCATGTATCACTTATAGCTTATTGTTTCAACTTTTCTGCCACTAACTCATTTCCACATGCTCTCAAATTGCAGCACAGTGGTGTTTGGCTGTTATGACTGACTCAATGTGTGGATATATTTACATATCAAATAACAATTTCCATTTTATTAACATTAGTTGAGCCATCCACAATCTTTCGCTGTAGCCTATGCCTTGGCAATTGCAGATGTAGCCTGCCCCCTGGCACTGTGGACAATTAATGGATAAAGAAAGATTATTCAATCCTTTTTGGTAGTTTACTGTTTGCTGAACAAACTGTAGTATCAATTGGTGCATTTTAAATACATTTTCAGTAAGACTGAATGTGATTGGGTCCAAGTTCCAGACACATTGATGGTTTTTGCCTTTTTGCATTTGTTGATGAGGAGAATAGAATGTGGTAGAACAACTCAACCTCATCCTTTAATGAGACTACATTTCAAAGATTCTCTCAGAAGTAGAGCCTCTCCAGCACCTCCCAACCTGTTCAACTTAATGAAAGCTGTTCCTTGTAGTTTTCTTGATCAATAAGAAGTCAATCTCAGGTTAATGGCTCAGCCCTCCGCTAATGAACAGAAGCCATCCAGATCTCCAACCACGAGCCACAGTTGAATCCAATAACATATTTTCTCTGACATAAAGTCGTTTCTCTTGCAGCACTGCATTGCCACCGCTGGCGTGATTGACAGGGTTACTCACATGTCAATAGTAAAGATTTGGTGTGTGTGTATGTGTGTGTGTACAGAGTCCATTTCCTCTGAGGCGAAGTCTATTCATACATTCCAATTGATTCATTGATCCATTGATTTGCCTGCTAAAAGCTAATGATGTAAGTAAGTGACTCTTTCAATTTGCAAGGGGCGGCATACTGGAGGCATGCAGGCTTCATTCCAAAGACAACAGCACATAGATCCTCTGCTGTATGTGCTGGCACTGAGACAAGGACAAAGTACATATTGAAATATCTGGATATTCATAAAATATCTTTTCATCTAGTCATACTGTGTGTTTTTATAGAAATGTTCAAGATCACATTTTGACATTTTCTTTGACAAATTAGGCATCACTTTGGTGCCTCTGAGGTGGTTTTGAACTGATTAAGTGGCCTGACTGACAAGTGACCTTGGTACCTCAGTGGGACGACAAGGCTACTCCCAGACAGACGTCCTCACATCAGTCTGGGTGCATTTTGTGATGCCCTGCTCTCTGTTCTCCCTGCAGCTGCTTATCTGTCTGGTCTCCCCTCCTCTCCCTTCCTTTCTCCGTAAAAGCCTGCGTGCTCAGGCTCACAAAAGTCACAAATTTGCATTTGTGAACTTCCTCAATGCAGTATGTAATGGACAGAGCAATTCTGAATACAATGAATACAAAAGATGAAAGACAGAGAAAAAATTAATGCAGAATAATTGTAATGGCTTGACCAACAAGAATGAACAAGAAGCCCCAACTTCATTGCGATAATTAATTGGATATTTGTCTGTACAGCTCTGTCTCGACTCACCAGTGCTGAGTTATCCAGTATTTTTTTGAGTGCCTCATATAAAATCTCATCACCAGTCTGGTTCTGCAGCCAACAGTTCATAGATCTCAGAAGGTTCATCACCACTGGACGGCCTGGGAAATACTGTGGACACAAAACAACAGAGCACAAAGGAAACAGGTGTTAACTTTAAGAAATGACAGAGGCAAAACAGCTGAGACAGATGAGATGTAAAAAAGGCTGCAATCAAGCATTATTTTATTATATTATTATTTTTCATTTTATCAAACCATTTGTGATCTAGTCAATGAAATGCCTGAGAAATAATGTGACAAGCTAGTGTATATTTACATTAGAGGAGAATGTGTCAACTGAATGATCGATTCATCAACTCATTCCTTTAGCGTTAGTGCAACTTCAAGTGTATTTTACTGAAAATCAAACAAAACTCCTGTGCACTCCTGCATCAGTTCCTTGTAAATGGGTAATGATATGTCTGATGGTAGATTACCATTAGATGAATTCATTCACTAATGTATAGTTTATATTATATCTATAATCTAGCAAAAGTTAGTCCAAGTCTTTCATATTCTAGTATTAGTGTAGGTATATTTTGGTCAGCAAATGGAAATGTATCTGAAAAGTTTCCACCACATAACATCTTTAAAATACAGACTGCAATTGTTTTCTATTCTATTTATTTAATCTATTTTTTTATGTTTGTACAGGCTTTATGAAAGTGTTGCTTAACACGCACTCTCCTTTGCATGAAATGAACCATTCAAATCAACATCCCCACCTTAGATTAACATTATTTTCGTCCTACACATACGCACAATGTGCCGAGATAACACGTAATTCCAAGATTATTAGTTGCCATCTCATCTTCAACACGGTTTACATTCTGCACAATAGTTGTGGTTTAAGTGTTTTTCCTTCTCAGCACCTTTAAAGAAAACCACAAAATGTGACAGCAGCTGAGCTTAATCTTCTGCCTTCATTAAGATCTATTTCCTAAGCCACTAACAACCACTTATCCACTGGCTACTCAGCGCTTTCTCCTGCTGTGTATTTACATCTTTTCAAACAACCATGGTAACAACAACAACTGGCTGGAAACATGACCCTGTAACTAGCAGAAGTTGGTCTGTGAAGAGAAAGAGGAAATCCAGCTGATGGGTGTCTGAGACCAGTGATGACAGAATGCAGACAGGCACAGACAATTACGTCTTAACACACATTCGATACTGACAATAGAAACAGCTGATGTCTGGAGAGTTTAGACTGTAAAAGAGAGGAGAGCCCTTTAATTAATTTCAGCTAAATGTGCCTCCTATTCTTACTGTAAGCCTCTCTGGGGAACAATTTATGGTAATGGCCCTTTTTTACCAGAAATGAACACAACAAAAGGATCAAGCTTTTTTCCAGGACTCAAACAACAGGCAAATAAATTATTTCCATGGTAACTTGTGTGTGTGGCTTGCAACTACAGTAACGATTCTTTTCGTTATCAATCTGCAGGTTTTTTCTCTTTGAATAATTGATAACTTATCATTTTGTGCATCAAATGTCATACAGTGAGAAAATATATTAAACAATAAATATATATAGTTTCATTAAGATCAAGGTGACATCTTTAAGGGTCCTCTTTTTTTGACATACATTCCAAAATGCAGAGATGTTCAGTTTAATGTTGTGCACAACAACAAATCATGGCACGACCTTCACATCTGAGAAGCTGGATCCAGCAAAGGTCTGGTATTTCTACTTAAAAAACTTTAACAAGTGCCTATTCATTTTCAATTGATCAACTTTTCCATCTTTACTAATTTTCTTGAACACATTTTGGCTCTTATTGTGAGGACAGAACAAGGTAAATGCATCAATCAACTATCTTTTAAATTATAGTTATTGTCAAAGTGCATGTGGCAATCTGAGAGGGAACAAAAACAACAGAGCTGACGTCATCAAACATATGGACCTTTTTTCATCTGCATCGCTGTGTCTTTTTAATTCGGTAACTACACCATTTGTTCAGCTAAATACACCTGCACACACTGCCAATCTTGAACACAAGCACGCCTTTCAGTCCATGGCTCAGCCGTCTGTTCATCACACTCTAACAGGATCTGTGTGTTACACCCTGACCACTTCACCACACCCCAATTGATTTGCTTAAACCTCCTTGTCCAAGGCTAACAGAGTCCTGCCCTGTTCTGTTTCCTTCCCACTGCACCAGAGCACCTTTCCCCTCAGCAACTTGGCCTACAAATAACTGTGCATAAATTACAGAATTTCAACATAATAGTTAGTACTTGGCCATTAAAGTTAAAACTTATTAATTCAACAAACATTTTTTTCCTGAAAAAAGTGTAGCATATTTTCTGTGTTGTGATACTTATTGTAATAATGAGCATGAGACATAGGCAGCTACCGTACATGATTAAGAATCAGAGTCAATCATAAGTATACTGGCCATTATAAGTAAATAAGACTGATGTGCACCACTTCACCATGAAGCAGACACACACAATACTGGTTAGAGCAACAACATGGCCAATAATTTGTTTTACATACTAAGTTTTCAAATATAGACAAAGAAAAACAATTCAATAAATCCCAACTCATCTCACACACACACACACACACACACACACACACACACACACACACACACACACACACACACACACACACACACACACACACACACCTAAGGTGGGATGTAAAGTGCGGACAAAGGCCTCTAATGTGTGCTGCTCACTGCTGGGGAAGTGTTATAATAGGTTTATGTCTGGATCTGGGGTCTTCATGCCAACCAGTCAGAAAAGCTCATTAAACAGTTATATGAATTTAACCATAGGAGAAAATGCAGGTGTTTTTCAGACTAATGGGCTTAAGTCAGCATCACCAAAGCAACGCTATTCATGAGCTGCCTGGGTCAGTTGATCGCCTTAAAAACACAAATGTCCACCATGCTAAACTTTTGTACAAAAAATGTCAGTGTCATCCTACTATGCTTTTATCCCTAATTCTCTTATTATATATTGATTTTCTTTTTTCTCTCCGTCAGACTCCCTGGCCTTGATCACTGATGGTGCACAATGTCAATCAATATGCCAAATGTATTTCACAGACATGATGATGAATTATGGGAAAAAACAGTGACAGGCATCGAAGGAGAGACAGGTGAAGACAAGGCATAAATTGAGCTCTTTTGTTCTGTTCAAAAAATAACAGCAGAGATGTTTAAAAATAAGTAAAATAAGTATAAAAATAAAAAAGTATCAAGTTATACCAAAAACAATACCACATGTTTTCTACACCAGTGACTGTTTGGTAGCATCTTACAGGATGCACCTACAACAAGCAAAACAAATGAACCCCTAATGGATGATATCCCAAAACATTAAAAGTATCAGCTGTCAAATCCATTTAATTGATTATAAGATGAAAATAAGTACTAGCAATTTTAAGAGTAGTGATCATCAACTGGAATGGGTTCATATTCTGTTCAAACTGTCTTAATTTTTTAATCTCTAGTAGATATCTCCCTCCACATTTGTGCTCTCTTTTTTGAGAAAACACACACACACACACACACACACACACACACACACACACACACACACACACACACACACACACACACACACACACACACACACACACACTTCCCCTCCTCTGACCCTGTATCCCTCCTGCCCCCATCCCAGTTGGACCATGACAATCCCCTTCACCCCGGCAATATGTCATCTCTGATCCGATTAGTATCAGCAGCACTTGAGAAACCGCAAGCTCCTTGTGTTGAGGGTCTTGAGGGGGAGGCATCTGTTGGCTGCAACAGGGCAGACATGGCCAGCCTGGGGTAAAAACAGGGGTGAAGTCCTTTGGTAATGATCAAACTTCAGTCTACATGGGGCAGAATTCGGGGGTAAACTACAAACACATGCCACAGAGGGGAAACCAGGCAAACAGCAGCCTCATCTTTAAAGCCACACATTTACTTGTTATCTACTGCCACTGAGGTGAAACTACAACTGAAATCAGCCAACTTAATCAACAATCTATTTTAGCATACTGCGTACACAACAGTGGTAGGATCCTTATAATATGGGCAGTTGATTTTAGGGAAAAACAGAAAGTCCTTGGTGATATAATGTGTGTGTGAACATAATGTTCTGAGCCCTGGCGTGAGAAGGGTGAAGCCTGTGTCCCTTTAGGCCAAAGCCCCCCTCTTAATTCTTTGTTTTATTCCCCTGCCCCTCTGTCCCCTCTGGGCTGAAGGGCTTCTTTCAAGAAAAGCAGGATAGAGGTGTAATCCTTAAAAACCTCGCTCTAATGCTCTCATGCTTCCCAAGATCCACTTTTTTAATCCTCATATACATGTAGAGGATTCATAAATCCGGCTTCAGCCTGACAAGACAGTAAATCTAGTAATATTTTGACCGGGTGCATGATGAAAAAAAATATAAACGATAAAAACAACCACCATGTTTACATGTTTGGATGAGGAGATGCAATGAGGGGATGATTGTGGAAGAAACAAACAATTTACGGAATTATAATTCTTGGACAGAACAAAGTTTTACATGACATTAATACATAGAGCAGATGAATACATACAGCAAATACTATTTTAATATTTAGATAATATTCAACCAAAAATGTCAAACATTTGATAGTTTTAGCTTCTAAAAAGTTTTTTTTGTCTTGCCTTTATCACAGTAAATGTAATATCTTATCCAAATAAGCAATCTGAAGAAGTCCTATTGGACTGCCCTAAATTGTGGTGGGCATTCTTCACATTTCTAACATTTTATAGGCAACATGATTAATCAATCAATCAATTAAGAAAATCAACACAGAAAATAGTAATACATTAATTGCATACAATGTCACCCATACAAATACTCACCCTGATGTATGCAAATATGCTTCCCACTTATCATTTCATGAGGTAAAATTCAAAAGTGTGTCATGATTGAGGAAATGTGTCACCAGTGTGAAGCGGTGACACTGTGGTCAGAACATCGTGAGTCACTTTTACTCTAATCCAATCACATGACTCACACAGGGGGTTCAGGTGTCAGAGCTTTACATATAGTGTCTGTTATCAGGAAGCAAGAACGGTTTAACAGTGAGGACATTTCTTTATCAATCGACAGTCATTTGACTATAGACAAAAAAAAAAACCCCAATAGATTATATTGTTAAAATTAAACAATTTGTCTGATATTAAGCATATAAACTCTAAAATGAGACTTAATATAAAAATGTATTCATATTCTAAAGTGCACCAATTGGCTCATAAGCATTCCCCCCGCTTTAAGTATCATCCACTCTCATTTCAAACGTCTTTCAATTCTAGTTTCACAATCTACTTGCTTGTCATACATTAACTGTTACTAACAAGCTGAATGACTGAAAGGATTCGGTCTCTTTGTAGTGAGATCGCTCGGTCAAATGACAATAAGGACTGTCACAAGTCAGTGGCAACAATGAAGCCTCCTCAGCTACACAAAGCCCGCTGAGCGGCTGGTCCGTTCTGTTAGGGGGACAGGCTAAAAATACCACTGGGACCTGCTGCTATTGACTAAACAAACTGGAGCTAATGGGAGACCACAGTGCTCTGCCACCCCCCAAAACACACCAACACACACACATACGCTGATACACACTAGCTTGCTACAACGCCTCCCTAGAGAGTGAGATATAATCAGAGAGATTGGTAGCAGACTAGGGCAGTGATACAGCCTGGTGCACAGCCAATAAGGACAGGAATAGCAGGTCAGGCCTCATCATCACAACATGTTTGCATGGCTGGCACACTTCAGCGAGGAAGGAGAGGAAAAAGGGAATGAGGGAGCATGTAATGCGTGAGTGACGCAAAAAGCTGGGATAAAAAAACAGGAACTTATGTATTGGATGTAAACAAATGTGGATTAATCAAACAAACATAGAAAAAATATAAAAAGAAACTGTATTCAAAAGAGCAGAAAAGAAGTAAAAGAGGATGGAAAGAGGCAGGAGAGAAACCAAAAGTAGGAATACTGTATGATGAGGAAGAGAAGGCAGAGGAAGAATAGTAGTAGGAGGAGGAGTGGTTGGGGTATCCCAGGGAGAATTTGATAGTAATCAGGCTGTGTCTGTGTAAACCCTGTGGGCGGCCAGTGGTTGGCAGCCACGCTTCAATCCCCCTGAGAGTCAACATCAAGAGGGTCAACAATACCCTAGAGAGTATTTGTGCTTTTGTTCCGGTCAATGACATCCACTTCTTTAAATAATGTGTGCAAGTGTGTGTGGTAAAAAACAAAAGTGCCTTTGACAAAACAGTTAATAAGAAGAATTTGCTAAATAATCTGATGGATTCTAAAGTAATAAAAACAACATGTTCTGAAGGCTGAATGGTGAAAAACAGCAGCTGAGTTTGTGAACAAACATTCTGCTGTCTCACTCTCCATCTAGTGGTAGCCTGCCATAACTACACATTTCTGTTGACTGTTCCTTGGAGCTTGGAATATCTAACTCATCATTTCTGTTTTCTGACCAATACAGTTTCTTTTATAGAAACAAATCTTTTCAACAGTTTTTATCTCAGATTTTTGTCCCATCAAAATGCTGTTGCCTTTCCTGATCACCATAGTTTACAGTAAACAGTCCTCTGGCCCCTGATGAAGGGGGCAGAAAATGTTTCTGATGATAATAGGTGAAAAATTTGCATGACAAGTGACTCAAATATTTTACCTGGATTAGTATCCACCTTCCATCTGTTTAGAAAAGATCTCTAAAATAATTAAAATGAACGTTCATCAATGTATAACATTTGGTGTGTGTACTGTATGTATGTGTGCAGTGATCTCTGTGGTAACTTTACCTTTGTAAGTACGGATGTGTACTTCTTGAGAGAAACCAGGGCCTCTCCTCTGATGATAGTGTGAGCAGCCAGCTCCACACGCAGAGAGTAGTGCAGTGTTGACTCCAGGTCTGCCATGTACACCCTGGACCTGGTCACACAATCAAACATGATGTCAAAAAATAATAAGAATGAGCGGAAAAAGCTGAGTGAGTGAGTGAGTGAGTCGAACACACATGTTGAAAGGTCTCCAGGAATCCTCTGTGTTGTTCGTTTGGACTTCTACGATGACTGGTGGAGGCTTTCCTGATCGCACCACCCCAGGCAGCCTCTGGAGGGCATACGTGTAGAAAGCACGGGCCTCAATTTTGCTGAAAGGGAGACGGAACAGGTGAGACAGACCCTCAGGTCGCTCAACATAACTATATGCACGAGGTAAGATGTGTGCACACCCTTCCCTTATCATTTGGGGCACAGTTACATGGGTTATGCTTGACCTAATTAAATGATCCTTAGTGCCATAGGTGTAATTTACACTGAGGAAGCTGGGGACATGTCTCCACCTCTTTATTAAATGGCGGATTTTGTCCACATCACTTTTTGAAAACATGATTTGTTAAATATTTTCTTAAAAATACTGTAGTTTTTTCTCCAAGAAATGTTCACTAACAAATGAAACTAGGATGCACCAGTGCTTTCTTCTGTAGATGTAATACTGACATCGTTTGATCTGGAAGGCGTTTAAACAGTGTGCCGTACACACAAAGAGAAGTTTATAAATAATGTTTTTCCAAGTTTGGTGTGAAAGAGTTCAACCTCAACCCTCCAACACCTTTGGGACAAACTGAAACGCTGCCTGCACGCAAGACATTCTCTCCCCACATTAACGCTCTCGTAGCAAAATGAGGAGCAAATCTCTGCAGTTTGATTCCAAAATCTTGCTTCAAACATTCATAGAAGAGCAGAGGCTGTTACAACTGAATGTCCATTCAAACCAGGTTGTGCAGTATGGACTAAAGTGTTTGGCTCTCAAACAAATGACAAATCTTTTTTTTTTTTCCCAGCCTTTTGTTTCAGCAGTCCGCAGCTATAAAATATGTTTTATGACCTGTATTTTTTCAACGTCATATATTTTACACACTTAGGGGAATGCATTTCAAATACCGAGCAGATGGTGCCAGAGTAGCGTGGAACTGAGAGAGATCGCTGATCATTAAGCCATGTGATAACGCTGCGACTGGAAACACAACCGTTATGCTCTCTCTCTCTCTCCCTCCCTTTCTCTCTCTCCTCCACCCCTCACATTCTCCTCTCATTTGCTTTCTCCCCTTGTAAGAGAGAGCAGGGAGAGAGCAGGGAGAAAGCAGGGAGAAAGCAGAGAGAAAGCAGAGAGAGAGAGAGAGAGAGAGAGAGAGAGAGAGAGAGAGAGAGAGAGAGAGAGAGAGAGAGAGAGAGCATCATAAAAGTGGAACAGGATGGTAATAAGGAGGATGGATACTCTGGGCCTACGCTCACTCACACCAGCCCGGGACTCAATTACACCTGCGTGTCTGGTGGGAGTGTACAGATGTGAAGGGAGAGCCATTCATCCAGCGATCCCCAGGGCCGACAGGCAGGCGGGCAGGCATCAGGGTGGGCTGGGGGGGGAATGCATTCACCTGGGACCAGCACGCATTACATGCATGACGGATGTGAGACGCCCACACACGCTCTCTCCCTCTCACACACATACAAGCACACACACACACACACACACACATACAAGCACACACACACAGCTCTCCCAGGATCAATCAGACATTCAGTGATGATGGGAGGCCATCTGTCGCCGTGTGCGGCTGGGGCTTGTTTGGCAGGTGAAGCCAGAAAAGCAATGACATTGTTTTCATGCAAGAAATTAAAAAACCTCCCCTCTGTACAGTGATGGAGATGAGGGGGGTTGGAAGGGGAGAGATGGAGGGTGAATAAATAAATCAGCAATAAATCATTTCCTTTTTGCATTTGTCAACTAAAAAGAGTCCTCTTTGCATGCCAAGTTATTGAAACAGCCAAACAAAGAGGCAGAAACAGCAGATGAATTTGCAGGGTGAGGAATGATCAGTGCCGCTTTATGATAGTGAATAATGGGAGCGATTTTGATGCTCTGATCCCATTAAGGGGCCAGATGTTTAAAAGTATTCTCATGAATAGGGTTGAAATAATGAGCACACGATGAAGGTTTTCGGCAGAAAGCAAAGTTGTCGCGTGTGAACAATAGGAGCTTAAGGAAAGTAAACTTGTGTTTTTTAAATCAAGCTTAATGGAAATTACTGTAGAAAGTTTGAGTTCTTATTGAGATGTTTACAAAAATAGCTCATGTTTGCTTCACACCATCCACCCACATACACTCACTTGTTATAAATTAAAAAAGTGTTAATATCTTTGTGGCTCACTGGTGCCCTGCCCGTCTGTCTAAATGTTCCTAATAAAGTTTTCTTTTTCTTTAGGTTAATGATAATGTGCTAGTTAAAGCCTTGTACGTAATTTCTAAACGCAGCCTGTTGCACTTTTGATGACTTCAGACAATCGTACAATTAACAATTGTTCGCTGACTGGGGCTTGTAGAACAAGCTGGATGGAACAGTAACAACATTGTTTCACCACTCTGTACCAGTGTACTGTCCTGTACATCACAGATAACATTCAGCAATTCTGGATTATCTCAAGCAAAGTTGAATTCATTGTTACGCCCTGTGGGAGGTGGCGTTCGCTACCGTTTAGTCATGGATACGTTTTGACTCAACAACAATTCGGCCTTTTCGATTTGAATGTTTACAAAATAGGTTTGTCATTTAAGGGCCATCCAAAACCGCCTTGTGTGGAAAGGAAATGGACAATAAGACTGCCGGACAGCGAGTCTGCAGGGCTGATGTCATTCTGTCTGTGACCCTTGTTAGAAGTTCAATGCTTAATAACAAGAAACACTGCATTATTTTGGACATGTCCTTAGACTAACCCTTTGCTACATTGTCCTTAAACTGCCTCACAATATGCAGTCAAGTCCTGCACACCTACACAGATGTTATTACTTATTCTGGCTATTTATACCTCTGCTCAGGTTGGAAGTTTGACAACTCCACATAGAAATGAGTGAAGAGCAAATTTTGGTCGACTGTGCTTAACAACAAAATGTAACACGAGGGTCAAACAGATGTTAAGTGAGCACAGTCTGTACTAAGCTCTTACCGTCCTAAGATGAGGTCAAATGAGGGAAAACGCCTGAGTAGGTGGAGTGTGTAGGGCCTTTTAAACAAAAGGAATCATCACTTTGTCCTAAACTAATTTCAATTAAATAAAAGTTAACTGTTTTAAGTATCCAACAAAACTTAAGAGGTTAACAAGTAAGGAATATCTAAGTGAAAGATGTTTAGAATTTTAGGTTACGGGGTAGCAAAGCAAATGTGTCCCACAATTTACCTGCTATTTCTACACCCTCTCCTTTAATGTAAAAAGCCCCAAACACCTGTGCGACTTTACAACTTTACACCCTATAACGGACTGCTACTAAATAGGGATCTGTTTAACAACAACCTAAATGCCGATAAACATCCACTCCTAGTAAGTGTCAGTTTTTTGTCTAAAAAACAAAAAACTGTTAAAAACTCGCAAAACTGGTATAGTAATAGTAATTATTTTCTTCATCATTAATCTCCACATAAGCTACCATGTCTGTTTTAGGAGATACAGAATATTTTATTTCATGTTTTTTTTTTTTTTACTTATTTATCTTAAAAGTTACAGTGCCAAACCTAGACTGGAATTATAAATGGCAGAGCATCGTGTTAAGCAGCGGAAGTAAAAGACTGCACAGATACTCACACTTTGAGTCTGGTGAAGTTGCCTCCAGGGTAGTAAAGGTAACAGGATGGAAACTCTGTCACTTGCAGTTTGGTTACCAGGTCTTCTTCAGTGCCCAGGACTCTCCGCACTGCAACGTTCTCAAACTGTAACAGGTCTAGAGTTACCTGGGGAATACCAACAATGCACATACAGATAAATAAAGAGAATATTTTAGTCATGATATTTTTCAAAATATTAACAAATTATATGCCATGTGTGTCTGTGATGTCCAATCATTTCCAACCAAAGACCATGTGGATAAAGGATTTCTGTACAGCAAAACATAACACCGTCTTATTTTATACTTTCTGGTTCAAGTTGTAAAGTCAGCGATAGGACGAGTCTTTAGGTTATGTGGTTGTACATACTTAGAAAAATATTAATTCTATTTGAAGGCACATCTCTTAAGAAAAAAAAAAATAAAACAGCTCAGGTCAATGGAAACTTTTTACCTCTCGGCCAATGTAGGATTTAGCCTCCTCAAAGATCAGAGCCAGGTGTTCCACGTTGTTTGTCTCAAAGAAGCTTTCAATCTCTGCTTGGCTGGAGAGAGAGCAGCAGATGAAAACATGCAAGACTGGAATCCCCATGGACGCGTTGCACTAGGCCTTGAAGAAACTCCAAACATCACCAATAATTATCATGGTGATCAGTTGATTGGTTGACAGTTGATTTGTTGGGATCAAAAAGAAAAATTAAACAAGTGCTGAATTTTCTGGATACATTTTACCTTAAAAGAAAAAAGGGATATCCTAAAATTAAATTGAGAAGGCTTAATTTAATTTCTGGCATTGCCTTGGATCCTGCACAAGGTTATTTCTATCTAAGCAGCACCTACATCCACAATGACAAACATTAAACTACTGTACTCAAGTTTGACATCTGCTTTAAAGTACATTACTTCCACTTGAAAAATGTTCTTGTGTAATAAGGACTTTTTGTCGTGAAGCAAGAGAGTATGATAGTTCAAATCTACTTATCATTGTCAGTGTGAAAGAAGAAAAAGAAGAAGAAAACCTGATCATTCTGACAGGAGTCCTTTAAAGCTTGGAATAGAAAAAATGCCTGTGTCTAAAAATACATGCAAGGCAGTGTGTGGGCAGAACAAGAGGGACTAGAATTGTTGACCAAGTCAATGTTGCCTGGTAGTTAGTCTAGTGATTCTGTCACTAATGGATTAGTGCAAATGAAATCAGAGGCAATGATGCAATGTGCTGGAAAGATGTGTTTCTGCAGCCACAATAGTACAAGCCTGCAACAGATGATAGTAGAAATACTGAAGTTAATCAAGGAACTAATCTAGGAACTACTGTGTGCAGTAGTACCTTTCACAGCCTGTCCTTTAGAACCAGCCTTGGACTATGAGATATGCAAGTCTAGGACTGAATCTGGACTAATTTAAATATAGTCCTCACAGTACATACAACCTTTTCTGGATCTCAAGACTATTAGATCCGTGAGGGTCTCCATAACAATACTGAGATTTTGTAAATGGCATTACAATACAAAACTCTGTACAAATGGACAAGTTGGAAAAACTCTTAAAATTAGAGAAGCTGCTCCGTTTTTTATCAAATCAAATCTCTTTTAATAGAAAGTGAGCTATACAAATGTAGGTGTTTTACATGTAATGTTACCTCTTCTACTATAGATGCACTGTAAACTTGTTTTATGGTTTATGGTAAAGTGTACTCTACTCTTTATATGTATTGTTTTACATGTGTTTTTATCAGGACATGAAAGGCTTTCCTTGTTTCAATAAAAGGTAAGGTTTTTGAATAAAAATCACTCAAGAAAATCTAACAGCTAAATTCCTACAATGAAAATGGACTAATGTGTATGTGTACCTGGTGGGCTCCAGTGGAGGGCAGGCAGGGGGCCAGGGCTCCGCATGGGTTTCAAGTATGTCTATGATCATGTGACGGAGGCCCCGAACTTCCCGAGGGAAACCTGGAAGGTCAAATAGCATCAAGAGAACATTATGCACTACCGTTCGTTCTCATGCAAAATGTTGCTTCACCAGAATAAACTAATGACTACCTGAGCATGTATACAAACAAATCATAAATGCAATAAAACCAAGAATCTGCATAAGGAAAACTAAGCCACAAATAAAATATGAGACAAAGGGCTGATAAAACTATGATCAGTATGCAAATTGTGAATTTGACACCATTCGATTGATATGAAAGACCATTTATTTTTATTGGCCTGAATATCTTCTGTGTGCAGTAGTACCTTTCACAGCCTGTCCTTTAGAATCAGCCTTGGAATAAGCATGAAAGAACTGCAAAGTGAAAGAGAGAGAGAGAGAGACAGAGAGAGAGAGAAGGTTTGGGTTATGAAGGAAGTAGAGAGAAAGGGAGAAGTGAGATGAGATAAGACAGCCCTCACACGACCATGAGAGGAGCGGAGCGATGTTGTGTAATGTTTGGTAGGGGGGCAGCTTTTCCCCCTGGCCCATCTTGACCCTTAAATCCTTCCTGGTTAAAATGAGTCGCAGATGTTGAAGCTCCGCTGTGTGTTCAAACAGAAGGAGCTCTTTGTTTCATTGGCTTTCGCTGAATGACTGAGAGCAGAGTCTCAAATGCACACTACTGCTGACTAATCACATACGCTACAAACACAAATGCAGATGTTTGGAGCTAAAGCGTTTCTGCAGTGTGCCTGCTGATCTGGCAAAAGTTAACTCGATTGTGAAAAGATTTCTGCACCGAACTATCTAAACCAATCTATCACTTTCTCATCCAGAAAATCATGTATGATAGCATTTTCTTACATGCAATTTACACTGAATTTTAATACAACAACTGAGACGAGGGGAAAAGTCCCTTGATTCAATAATAACTATCCAAGGTGAATGCTATCGATGCTGAAGGTACTTCAAAGTTATGACAAACTATCCCAAAAAAGGGTTATCTATTAGATTAAATAAAACAAAACATAACATATTCATCTGCTGATATCATTTCAGTGTTTATTTAAAATGGCTCCAGAAATATAAAAAATAAGTCCACTGAAGAAATTGTGACTATAAAAACAACTGAAAAACACTAATAAAGAGGAAAGATAGAGCCTGGTCACTAAAAGATAAAAAGTTAAATTCTTGAATTGACCTGGTTTATCAAATACCTTTACACCACCAAATATTAATTTTGTTTCCACAGATACTTTCTACACATTCTACACAACATGCTACTAAAAATTAAACATACAGTATCAGAAAAATGGGAGCTAAATAACATGTTCAAACAAAACTCCGAACATTCCTGATTTTATGGTCAGTTCAGAAAATGTAGCATAGAAGCAGAGGAAACATAAATTGGTACAATCAGACTGTTACTCGATTTTTGTGGCCAATTTCGACACCAATATTTGGTCTTAAAAGCACTTGACAAAGATAAAGGTAATGGAGGCAGGATATCTTACAGTTTGACTTTATTGTTTAAATCTGTGCACTAAAACAATAAACTTAACTGGGAATTTAATGATTATTAATCCCCCCATGCATCTTTTCGGGTATTATGATTTAAAAAAAAGTATTCATATTGGGGCATATTGGACAGCACTTTCACCTATACCAATATATCTGTCTCAAGCAATCAGTCCAGCTCTAGAAATATAGTGTATGAAAGAACACCACATTCGCCACATGAACGAAAGAATATGAAGTACACCAACCTGCGTATGAACGTCATGGATTAAAGGATAAAAAAAAAAAAAAAAGTTTTGCTTCAACATGGTTGCTTTTCTCTTAAGTTTTTTAATTAAGGAAAATAAACAATACCACATCCAATACCACAGCAAAAAGATTATTTCTTACTCAATTTCAAAAACAACCTGACATCATAACAGACTTTTTAAACTAATGAACCTTTCTGTGTATCTGATAATCTGCTATTAACTGTCAATTCTTGCAAATAACACTATACACTGGAAACAGAACACAGGGTGCTCTGTTTGTTGTTTATTTCTTGATTACACATGTACACGTGTCTTTCACAGGGTAAAGACTATAATGAGAGCATCATTTCAATAATTAACAGTAAGCTAAAATGAGCTTAAGACTCCAAGACTTTCTTGCTTTTAACGTCTCTGATGTCTTTAACAGTACACAAAGTGGAAACCATCATTATCATTTCCTAATGGGATCTACCCATGGTGATCTGCACCAATCTTGAAAGTTGGAAGAACACAGTATGTGGCCGTGTGTGAACACTTTTTACTGTATTATACCTTTATTGTGGGATACCCTGTGATGCCGAAGCCAGTGCAGACCTTGCTGTTCACCTCTGCAGCACAGTCTACAGCTGCCAAGTCCACAGCTGGCTTCCACTCTGAAGAACAGACATCAAGAGGGAGAAAGAGAGCCACAGTCAAAATAAAGTGCTGTCTATTGCAAACCACACAGTCTATAGACACTGGATGTGTTCCTGGGTTGTACTTGTGCCATGTGTGACAATGTCTACTACCTTAGTCCACAAAACATTTGTAGAGCTTCACAGCAAAATAGAGTTACAGCCTTTTCCTAAACAACTGAAGTAGATGGGAACTTGTTTAATAATGTTACCCTTTTAAGAGGCTAAATCTTCCCTGTAGCTGCTTAGCTTAAAGTATTAGCACACACTTTGTCTGAAGTTGCTGCATGAGCTCGACCAATGCCAGGAAAGTGTAAATATTATCTTTTCAAATCAATTTGGGATCTCAGGGCTTCCAGAGTTTAGATTACACTGGACAAACTGTATGGAGTCATGTTTTAGTCCCCATCTACTTCAGTTGTTTAGGAGAATGCTGCATCTCTGTTTTGCTTCGAAGCTGAGGGCAGATATTCAACGTTTTCTGATTAATCAATATCTGTGATTGTTCTGTGAGATTCCCCATAAAATAAAGTGATTTAAAAATGTGCCACTTTGGCTCTGATGCAGCATCCTTTCACACAATGTCCCACCTCCAACAATATCTGATTGGTAACACGTCACAATCAATAGCCAATAAACAGGGAGTAATCTCAATCTGCAAAGTATCCAGTAACTAAATGTATCAAATAAATGTAGCTGAGAGGAAGTCTAAAGTAGCAGAAAATGGAAATACTCAAGTAAGGTACCTTAAATTTGTACTTAAGGACCGTTATTGAGGTAATTGTACTTTGTCAAAATTAAAGTGTTAAATTGTTCATCCATCACTGGTTGTTTGAAATTTCGACCCGAAGATTAACATTTTTAATGCACCAGCCCTGAAAAAAGCCACATCGGCCGAAACTTCATTGGACTTCTCATCAACATGGAAATGAGAAGATAATGACTGAATATTCATTCTGAGGTGAACTTAGCAGATGACCCTATTCACCCCTGAAGGCACTTGACAGCACACCAAGAGATCTGTTGCCTCTGTTGACTGAAACACAGGACTGAAATACCCCATGACTGTGTCAGGCCTCCTGCCATCATCAGAGACTTTGCCCTCGACTATAACTCTAATTATATTTAATCTCATGGCTGTGGGATATTTTCCTTGTGCTCATGAGCTACAGAAACAGTTGGAGGATGCGATGGAGAGACATAGGAGATTTTCATTAGATCACATGCTCTAATTAACAGAAAGGACAGCTTGGTGCTCTCACTGTCTCCATTCAAATGATAAAAGACACAGGGGGTGTTACCCTGGCAACATTTAAGCCACGGAGAAATTCATTATAGACTATTAAGCCCTATTTAGCTGGCTTGTCATGTTAACAAGCCAAGCTCATAGTTAGGTAGGAATGATTATACAAGACCAATATTCAAACAAAGTGCCACTGTGAATAGTTGTTAGCTACGTGACCTGCAGCAGGTCCTCACTCACCTTTAATGTCTCTCGCCAGACTTTTGTACAGGGGGGAGAAGGCGACACAGTGTCCGCACCACGACGCGTAGAACTCCGCAACTATAGCAGCTGTGGAGTTGATCAAAACCGACTGTACATTATCCGGAGTTAACAAGATGACTTGGTCAGAACTGGAGTACAGTCCGGCCTCCGCGGCAGGAGGAAAAAGAAGACAAAAACAGAGCCAAACCGCAGACGTTGCTATCTTCCCGGGATGTATCTTTATTTGTCCAGTAAGCCAAGACGTGGCACGGCCGCAGCGCCGCGCCATCTTCCCCGTCCGAGCTGCTGCTGCTGCCGCTAACGGTCGGTCTGAACCACCGACTCACCAAACTTCTCACAACTTTCTCTCCCTCTTTTTTCCCCCCCGGCCAGCAGGTTGCATGGATCCTCCCCCCGTCGAGCTACCCAGTGCCTCACGGAAACACCGCTCTTGACAAAGTTACACACCCTCTAAACAAACACTCTCCCTTCTCTTCAACTCGCTAACAATATGTAATGTAATGATGTCAGCGCTTTGAGTGACACGGACACAATTTTGCCCCTGCACGGCTCTCATACAGGAAATAACCGTTAATGCGTATTAATATTTAATATTCTTTAATTATTCAACATAAAAACAATGGGCCATGAGTTTGACAAACAAATAAATAAATAAATACATAAATAAATAAAGTTACTTTACTCAAGTACTGGAGGCTACTTCAGTACAATTTTGAGTTACTTGAGTAATTCCATGTTCCGCTGCTTTAAACTTCCATTCTACTTGTCTTTAGGGGCAAACATGTACTTTTTAACTCTACTATCTTTATTTGATAAACCTAGTTGATTTTGCAGATGACACGCTGCATCAGAGCCAAAACAGCAGATTTTGAAATCAATCTATTTTACTAGCATTAGCTTGAAAAAAACAAAACAAAACAAGAAATCTGTTCTGATAATCGACTTATATATATATATATATATATATATATATATATATATATATATATATATATATATATATATATATATATATATATATATATATATATATATATATATATATATATATATACACACACACATATTGTATACTATGGGTCGACTGATTATTACTGATGGCCTGGGCAATCAAAAACTATCAATACTGATATTCAGCATTTATCTGATTATCAGAATGTGTGTTTTTATGAATTTAGATTTTTAATCTGATTGCCTGATTTAAATGCAATAAGTCATCAAATAAATTTAGTGGAGTAAAAAGGCAATTTTGCCTCAATACTGTGGTGAAGTGGATGTATAAAGTATCATAAAGTATAGTGCTTTCAATGTGACCTGACACAATGATAAACTCTCACCCAACCACATCCAAACACATCATCCCAGATTTGCAGCAACAACAAATCTTAACATCTGCTTTTGGTCGGGATATCTTTGGCTGGCTGTCAGTGCTACAACAGCACTGATGTAACTGCTGCACTAAATACAGTTCAAGTCGGCAGTCCTTTAGAAACAATGAAAGCTTTATTTACAATTTCAAAGGTCATTTAGTTAACAAATATATACTATGCACATATTTGCAAAGTAAACAGTGTTTATTTTACAACAATCGCTCAGGTTACAGTAACGGTGGGTCAGATGGGATGGACAGTATATTTACACACATAAAAGAATTGTACAAGTCTTTAAGTGCACTCAGCGCACACTCACAGCACATTATTATAAATATTCATAAACATTTTCAAAAGACGAACAGGGAACTCTTGTCTGACTGGGTTAATTTGATGATCAAATCTTTCCGTGCCAATTCAGATCCACTCCAACCCTACACCAAACAGCTTCAAGCTACTAGAAGGTTTATTAAATCTACAGAGCTGTTTGGCCCACACATATAAAGCAATGCATAAGACCAAGTACTGCATAGTTTCAGAGGAAAACTTTACTTCCTCCCATATACAATCAATTAAAGAGGACAATCCTAGAGGGTTTGCAATAAAGCCCTACAGAAAGTGTTTCTAAGTTTACAGTTACATATGCCTAAAGAACAGACATACAAGCCATACAGCACGGAGAGGTCGGTGTCAAATGTTTTTGGTCTTTTTCTACATTATATAATTTACAGTTTGAAACCCCTTAGCAACTCTTAAAACATCGACAGTAGAAAAAGATGAAGTACTCAGTTTAAGGTCACTTTAGCTCCGAACAGTCAATGAAGATTAAGG
Organism: Sparus aurata; assembly: GCF_900880675.1. Taxonomy (NCBI): domain Eukaryota; kingdom Metazoa; phylum Chordata; class Actinopteri; order Spariformes; family Sparidae; genus Sparus; species Sparus aurata. The sequence goes on along the minus strand of NC_044197.1, from coordinate 15,418,942 downwards.
AGCTCTGTCACACGTGCCTCAATGAGTTTGTACAGTTTGTTGGATCTAAGCAGCGCTGACAGTGAGGACTAAAGTAAGCCCTTGGAAAGAGTCCTACGTGCTCGGCCTCATAAGCTCTATGGCTCGCACTATGCAGCCTGTGTCCACACAGTAGTTCCTGATAGTTTATCAATAAAATGACTCAACTGTGTCTATATGCAGACACAGAGGAGATGTGGACAAGCATCAGGTGAAATTGTAGAGTGAATTATTGATTCTGTTAGCATAATAACATTTCCTTGGGCTGAAGCAAAGGAAAATTAGAAGGTTTAAAAAAACTTTCTCAACTATGCATCGATACAGAGAGATGGATAAGGCAGAAACTGAAGTATTGGCTAACCAGTTAGAAGGAAGAGAAGTTATTTAAAGATAATTTATAAAATTGTAGGATACAGCAGTTGAAGGAGACATTCAAAGAAAATAGGTCCAAGGATGTTGAAACATCAACAAAGTTAGTTATAAATCTACAACTCAACTCAAAGAGGCACTTGAAACTGAATGTTGAGAAAGACCTCTGTTGTCTGACTGCACTGCCAGGCTACATTCTGATGGCTGGTTTTGACTTGCTGCATGCTAAAATGTTTCACAGCAGCAAGTGGAGCATATCGCCATGTTGTGACATGACTAGATGTGTTTTAGGCAAATGTTCAGCTTGTGACCTTTACCAGGACAACTGATAAAGAGACGAGACAACAAAAGGTGTTTTCTCAGGTCAGAGAACGTAAATGGACTGTAGGATAAATAAGGTTCAAATCCAGCATTTCAGTACTAGCCTGTGATGTGGTTCTAAAAATATCAAGTGACTATTGTCAGTCCTGTGTGTGCCACTTACATAATATACACTCAGTCCCTGTTTTGAGTATGCACTGTTTGCTTGGCAAAAAAGCGACCGAGTGAACGCCGGCATGGACACCAAGATTACTTGATTTTGAACAAGAAGTTGATGGTCATGTTTGTCCCTCAATGCTAACACAAAAAAGTGACAATGTTGAATGGGGGGCTAAAGCTTCGGTTACAGCACAGTAACACTCATTGTATGTTTTCATACGGTTTTTTAAACTGCCTCAAAATGTTACAATATCATACGAAAGTGGGACACAGTGATCACGTTGACCAATTGGACAGTTGTGGCCACAATCAAAGTCATACAGAACAGTTTTAATTAACACTACGTTTAAATACTAAAAGTTTTCCCCCCATTTTCTTTCTCTTGTTTCAGTTCTTCAAACCTCCTACATAATATATTGCCATGTTCACATTCACATTTGTTTGTGCTTTTTTACAATTTCATTAGATGTTAAAATCTTCTCTCTATATGTTGACAAGGTCATTTACAATTGAAAATGTTCTCCTCTCCTCTAATCAAACATCTTCGCACAATAAATAATATAATTGCGGACACAATATGTTTCATACAATATCCGATATCAGTGACATTTCAATACAACGCAGTGTCAGTGTTTGATTGGTGACAAATGTCATGTGTTGTCGCTCTCGTCCAGCACAATGGATTTAAAATGTAACAATCATTCTAAAGTGAAAGTGCTCACTCTCAGTTTTAAGGGTGTCAGGGTGTTCATATCCATATTGGGTGAAAAGAGTTGGATTTTGTTTTTCTAATTTCAAGACAATGCAGCAGAACAATGATGATGAGTATACATTATTCTTGCTGAAGACCAGATTTTGGACAAAAGAATAACTGAAACAAGCAAGAAGGCTGCAATGTATGACGCTGTCAACTAGTTTTTCCGTTTTTTAAGGCAGGCTTACAGACCTACACAATGAGGGACTGTCCATTGCTGTCCACCCTCAAGGTAAAAGTTTAACCATTGTTTAATTTGAATGCGCTGGATTACAGAGTCAACACACGACCATGTCACTGTCAAATCACCTGTAAACTGCACTGTATTTTCTTTATCTGCTATACTATTACAATTTTGGAATCCATATATACATTTACTTTAAAATTCATTACAAAATTTAACAACCTATTTTTGTTCCAGGTGGATCTTATATCACAGTCAACGACTGGAACAATCATCTTAGCAGCATGAATGGACTTTAAACGCTAACAAATGGCACAGTCCATCCTATCAAAACATCTACTCATTCTCCAACTGGTGTTTACAAAAAGGACCAGATCAGAAAGTGAGACCAGATGGTGTTAAGGTTTAACAAGGCTGGATTGCTTGAGAGGCATTTTGTGTGTAGAACAAATTTTCAACCACCTATAGTCAGCTGACGCAAATTCAGCAAATTAATGTCACAGAAATAAGTAGGAGTTGTTTAGTGAGAGGTAATGCTGGGACTGAAGGCATCTGAGGGTTTGCTGTTGGCACATCAGCTGGTGGAAGACCGAGCGGCGTTAGGGTGGTTGGAGTTCACTGGGGTGAGGAAAGACTGGGGTTGAGCTAGAGGTTGTAGTTTAAAATCAAAGCAGGAAAGCCATCAGGAGAGGGTGTCTCTTTTGACCCTCTTGTCATAAATTAGCGTCAGCACGTTTGCAGTGTCCTTCAGCAAAGCTTCAAAGATGCTGTCTGCCAGCTGCATCTTGACAAAGAGCTCGTCCACGTCATAGTTGACCCACTGCGCCTCCTCCTCATGGAGTTCCTGAACCTGAGAGACAAACCGGGTCAACTACTGTAGCACAGTGATATCGATTGTTCATATTGCACAGAAAATAAGTTTCAGCCAGGTCAATTCTACTTAGTTGTTAACAGATAAAGCATTAAATACTGTAATCATGAATATCAATGTGCCAAACCTTTAAACCTCAAAATATACAACCTGGTTTCGATTCTATCTCAAAAATGAAAAAAACAAACAAACAAACAAAACATTTAATTTTGTGACCTACCAGTATGTGATCGACTCTATCCCGCTTCTTTCTGCCAAATTTGAGCATCTTCTGCCAGTCAGTCTTCTGGCTCTGATCTTTTGTCAGACCGTACAGTTTCAGTACTTCTGCTGCAATAAATTCCTGGTACACAAAGTAAAAAACAAAACAAAAAAAAACACACCATGTCATCATTTGTGTAAAAGGTGTGGATTTTTGAATCTTTATACAACTTAAACGCTTGACTCCATTTTTCTGACAACCAAGGTAAATAAAAAAAACCTACATTGTGAAGTTTGTTTATTCTTCTAGTCACTTTGGAAGATAAAAGACAAACTGCTGAACTATAATCTAATAACCTATTTAGCAATTTAAAATATAGGAAAATAGTAGAAATACAGTGAGGGTAACTAAGTTTGGGACAATTCAAAAACATAAAAGCAGTGTCTTTTTCTGTGGATGGGGACTGTCCTGCAGCACTGTACCTGGATTTTGGTGATGTCCCCTGGTGTCTTTACTCTATGAAAGGAGGAGGACTTGACCCGATGTGGTTTGACCCACTGAGGCTGATCAGTGTTGGGTTCCTCAGTGTAGATCTCCTGAAGCATCTCCCACGTCAGGTCGTAAACAGCCTAGGGAATAGGAAGAGTAGTGAGATACTAAAAATGAGCTTAATGCTTCAATGGATAGGTCTCTCAGGCTGAATAATCCTGCGTTAGATGACCATAAATATGCGAGAGAACGTGTCAAAATGTCAGCATTATTTACTGCTCAACAGCTCGGGCTTTTACATTCAAAGAAAAGCAGAGGAATTATCTGGAGCAACAGTCTGACCTCAAAGGCATCTGAAATAGCTATGTAGTCCTGAAATGTTGAGATGCTAGTCACAGAGAAATCCACTGCATAATGGGAACTTGGCTGCCATTTAACCTCAGTGAACTCACTCAGAGTAAGTGCTGTCTTCAGACTACACTGCAAGTAACGCTGCTGTTGAATTAGCACTACTGTAGCAGGAGAGTTGTGAGCTGCATCACTGGCAGGAATTCTTTACAGACTATGCTTTTAATGGACACATGCATTCCATTTTTCACCAGACTATCTGTGTGGTATTCCTTATTTTTTGCTGTCATGTCGAGAAAGTTCTTCTTTTCACCTGTCTGTAGCTGCGGATGCTGAGGGCCTCCTGGTCCTGGCTGCTGCCCTCTTCACCCAGATACTCTTGTGTGGGTTTGGGGATTGGCAGTTGCGCAAGGCTCAGCACTCCCTCCTTGCCCAGGCCACATCTCTCCCAGATCTCCTGAGTGGCAGCATGGACCATCTTCTCCACCTCTGTGGCAGAGTGAGGCACCACCATGGCAGGCTGCTCAGGGAGTTTGGGGGGCAGGGGGAGAGGCAGCTCTGGTCTAGGTGGAGTCTTGACCTGCTGCTCCCCACCTGGTGATGAGACAAGCCCCCCCAGGCCTACTCCAGGTGATGAGCCAGACTTCCCCAGCCCTCCTCCTCCCAGTCTCGCTTCTTCCTCCTCCTCCCTCTGTTTTTGTTTGAGTCTTTGCTGTTCTCTACGAGAGCTGAGGCCAAAGTCCTCATCAAACCAGTCCTGATCGTCACCAAGCTCATCTAGCAGTTCACGGCTCAGTTCAAGCTCTGCTAGTCGCTTGGCAAGCTCCTCTTGACCACTGGCCCCCAACACTGGACTCTCCTGTTGGGAAAAATATGCAGGATAAAGTGAACTCCATGCTTACTTCCAGGTTAAGATTAGAGTCTTACATAAATATGCATATATAACTGCTCCATGACAGAACATGTCCAACGATAGATCGTGGTGCCACAGGTTTAAACTAGTCTAGAAGAATATTCTTTCTGTTGGATATATCAGACAAAAAAGGTTTTCAGCATAGAGCACCAAATTCAATAAAGTATGTCAATATCAAGTTGGACTTTGGCTGGACACATACCAAAAACAAGGGTTCAGCCGGTCAAATCAACAAGCACTGTGGGTCAGTTACTTAATGTGATTGCTGGTGTTTCCCCACAATGGAAATTCCACATTTCAATCACGTACAGCACTATCACGTTTTAAAAGTGTTTCCTCATTGATAATGACATTTTAACTAAAATCTCTGACATTACACAATGATTAAAGACAAAAGATATATATAACAGATTTGTATCGTGAAGTTTTACTAACAGCTTACTAAAGAAACAGAACTATTCACTCACCGGTCGGTTACACAGCTCTGGTGAAGACAACTCCTCTTTTTCTGTAGGTAGGAAGAAGGGTAGACCATCTTTTTGTTCCACTGAAGAGAACCAGGCTTCCTCTTCAACATTTTCACGAAACAGGTCTCCATTTATCTGATTGGCAGCTTCAATCTTCTGTTCTTTAACCTTTTTAATTTCTGCAAACTGCTTCACAGTGTCTTTCATAAAGTTGTTGAGGAACTTGTCTGCAAATGTGTCCAATGAGTCTCTATCCTTCTGTTCTCTTTTATCATCCCCAATATCTGTGGAAAGATCGGCAGGAGTGAACTTGTGTTGGAAGTCTACGTCTTCTCTCTCATCAAGGGTAGTAATCTCATTCTGACTCTGCTTCCCCATGCCAATCCCATCTATGTCAGAGATGAGGAGGGTGGTTGGTGCATCCTCAAATTCTAAAATGATGTCCCTAGTGTTGCCATTAGAAATGGGATGCTGTGAATTGAGGTGGGATCTGTCCTTGTTCGCAGACTCATCTGAGATCTTTTTATCTCCAGATCCATAAATCTTATGAGATGTTTGTTCATTTTTACTGTTCAGATTTCCTTCACTTTTGGACTTGTCATTGTCTGCTTTACGTTTATGCCCACCTTTGTCCGACAGATCATCAAAGAATGAGTCCTCGTCCTCAGTGGTATCTGTGTATATCTCAAACTTGTCTGGCAGGTGTGTGATCTTGTCTGGAGGAGCGAAGATACCGTGGCTCTCATCACACTCAAAGTATACCACCCCGTCATAAGTGCCGTTGTTGCTCCCCTCAGACTTATCTAACTCCACGCCAGCCCAGAAACCATTAGCAAAGCTGGTCGGACCTTTGAATCTGAGAGTGCCGGGCTGAACACCACCAACGAGAACCCGATCTCCAATATCAAAACCTGACATTTCATCTTTGACAGGAGATAGAGGGGTCTGCAATGGAGAGATGGGAGGTGAGTGGCTGGAATTAACAATGTCCTTGCTTTCACATTTAGAGTCTTCTGTTTGGTTTTGAAGGTCTAATAGTCGTCCAGACTGATGGCTAGTCCCACTGGTGCCTGAATGGTGACTCTGTTCTTCAGCCATTTCCTCCTCCACCTCCTCATCCTGGCTGTCATACTGTGGTGCGGCTCCACTTGGGGAATCCTTTCTCGAAACCTTGATCTCGGAGGAGGCAGGCTTGGAACTTTGATGCTCCTCCCTGGGAGAAGAATTCACTGAAGAGTCGAAATCATCATGGTACCCATCTGCTACGGGAGAGGATGCCTCAATATCCTTTATGGGTGCCTCCTTCTTTGAAGAGAGGGCATCAGGGGAGCAGGAATGGTCACTGGATGAGGAGCTGTAGCTTGGATGCAGTGAGATTTTTAGGTCCATTGCAGATGAATGTGACTTACTAGAGGCGATATCAAATTCTACAGCTTCCTCAGCTTCAGATGTTACTCTTGACTCAATTTGTTTGTCTTGTTCAAGGCTAGCAGATGGAGAATATCGATTATCCTCATTTGTTGATGAGGAAACATGTTTAGATCTAGACAGCCTTTCCTGAGAGTCAAGCCTGTTTTCCTTTTCTAGTTTGAGAAGACGTTCAGAATGTTGATCCTCAAACTTGGAGCTTAGTTCCACCTCCAGCTCTTCCTGAATGTCAGATATTTGATGGGAATCAATTTTCTCATCCGCTGACTCAATCATTTGTGTTTGGGCTTCCTTTGAAGAAGGTTTCAAAAGACCCTCTGTAGAAGAGTGGCTCCTCAGTCCTGAGGTCGGACACTCTGGGCTACCGTACAATGGGGTTGGAGTGACTGTTGGTGGGTCTTCATCAGACAATTCTTCAGGCACTGAGGTGGATCTACTATGATCAGGCTGAGGAAGGACTTCTGTCATGATAGGAAAAGGTCATTATTATTGGAGCATCAAACTCAAAACCGTACATAATGTATAAATTAGTTATAATAAGACCATTACTCACTGTGATCGAATGAAGCATCAATTCCCCTGTGAGAGATTTTGCTGGTTTCAGACCTGAAAAAGAGGGATTTGCTTTTAATTGAACCCCAGTCTTTCCTAACTCATATTACAGTCCAAGATATGGAGAAGGACAGAAGGACATGTTTACAGCTGTTTGTGGTACCTGTGAGCAGGTGTTTTAATACTGGACTGCTCTGCAATTGAGGTTGAGTCTTTGATCTGGGACTCTGTGTCAGGTGTCAAGTCTGGCTTCTTGTTCAGTTCTGCCTTCGTTTTCTCGATGAAGTTGTCATAACTCTGAAAGGAAAACAGGACAATAAAAGTTAAGATATTAACAAATCTGCTTATATAGATTAGTATACGATAAGGGTGTCAAGATTTCGATTTTAAATCAAAATCGACCAAAATTAAGTCACAATCTCGAACTTTGAATTAAAAAATGTAATCGTCCATTTCACGTCCAGTCTGCTTGCCAAGCGTAAAAAAAACCCAAACGTGTTGAAGTGCGACGAGTCAACCTCCTCTAACTTAGCTACTAGCTAAGCCATTAGCTACAGCTAGCCAACCGACAGCATGGTGTTACACCATTCCTGTTCGGCTCCCGGACCGTGGTCTGGAAGCACAGGGGAGATGATTTTCTCAAGGGCCGAAGTTTGTGTTTACCTTCGGGGTGAACCCCTTTCACGTGTTAAGCTGGTCGTGAAATAGTACCAGGGAGCTTTGCTGTATCTAGCCGTCGCCTTTATTCACAGCCAAACTGCAGCCTATATTGTACACTTTATTGCTGTGTCTACTACTGCTACTCCTTTCGCTTCTCCTTCCTCTCCCATTCATTCATTAGTGTCCGCAAGTACACACGGTCCCTCACTCTCGCTCGCCCACTGTCACCTTATGCACCTTACGCACACACACCTCACGCACCGCCCTATTTCTGAAAGGGGCTACGCCACTCTTACAACAATGGCAACTGCAGATGCAGGAGACCCATAGACAGAACTTGAACCCCCTCCTCTTTCACTGAAGTCGCCGGTGTGGAAGTATTTTGGATTTCCAGTGAGTTATGTTGACAAAGTTCGAGTGGTCGACAAAAAAGCCACAGTTTGCAAGCTCTGCAGAAACTAGATGGCAGGTAATTTTGTTTAAGTTTCAATTGACTGAAGATTTAAGTTATTGTTACATTATGTTGTTAATAAATGTTTTAAATTTGCCAATGTAGGGTGGTACATTGCGAACAAAGGTCAGATATCATATTGCATAAAAGTCTAGTCTAAAAATGGCATAGCAACCTGTGCTTTAAAAAAAAAAAAAAAAAAAAAAAAAAATTGAGAATCGAACCGTGACCTTAGAATCGAAAATGTAATCAAATCGAGGATTTGGAGAATCGTGACATCCCTAGTATACGAATGAATGTACAAGCACACATTTACCTCCAGCTGCTTCAGTAGGCTGGCCTCCTGTGCCTTTAGGCGCTCCTTGTTCCTCTTCTTCTGCTCTTTCTTCAGCTGGTAGGCCATAAACTTTCGCTTTCTGAGCTCTTCCTTCAGGGCCTTGATACGGCTCTCTATGTCACTCTGGTCTGAAATGGGTTCTGAAGGCAAATTTAGATGATAAATCACAGTTAGAATGTGAAACCAGTGCCAGATCTCTGATTAGCCAAGAGGTAATCCACCTCTGTGCCCACTTGAACTCATACCCAATTCTTTGGAGATTAGTGTACATTTTATTTACCAAGAATGTGTTAAGTTCATTTTAGTGCATGTGGCTTCACTTGTACGCAATGAACAAATATTTTTACAAAGATTAAAGGTTTAAACAGTGGCACGAGAATGAGTTAACCACATTCAGCTACAATGCTAGTCCAGCAAATTGTCTTTTCTTGTGTGATAACTAAGTGCAATGCAAAGGGCTCTCTCCTCCTATCACACAGCTAAGCAGGTTAGGTATCAGGGAAGTGCTTGCATAATGTATTCTTGGCAGCATCACATTATGCCTGCCTACAGTGCCTGCATGTAGCTGCATTATGTCCAATCTCTCTGTTACCTCCTTCTATCTTCATTGTGAACTCTCACAAACTATTACACACTTCAAAAATGTTCGTTGGTGTGTGTGTGTTGAGTCATTTGTTAACTTACCAGTCTGTGTGGCCATTGGAGACTCAGTTGGCTGAATCCGGGCCTGGTTGGCAGTCCGGGAGGAGGAGCGAAGCTGCATCTTGGTTTTGCTGCTACTATCTGAAGGAGAGGCAGCAGGGCTGTGGCTGCCTTTAAGTGGAGACTGGAGAGAATAAACAGGAGGAGGAGGGGAAGATAAAGGAAAATTACTTTGGAGTCAGATGGACTGATACTGGTATGCATGGATTAATATTTTACATGTACAGTAAACTCACAAATGTATGTTTACCCTGTTGCACGTCCCTCACACAATGAAAGACTACAAACAGCCCCCACAGAAACAGAATGAACTGGTATTAAACACTAAAATACAACAAGGAAGGGAAGCCAAATTCATGCATACTTGTCTGCTAGGTGACTGGGAAGCTGAAGTGAAGTCCTGGGTGTAATTTGCAGGGCTGGTCTGGATGGAGGCCAAAGGTGTTTCAGGGACCGACGCAGGTTGTACTGAAGACGGGCTTCCTGGCTGCTGGGAACCCACTGCCTCTGTGTGTATACTGGACTCAGGTGTCACTGAGGTACAGTCACTCACATAATCTGTAAACATGTAAAACAGATTAACATTAAGTGATTTCTATTAACAAATGTCCTAAATTTCACTCTGCTTCCATATTGCCTTTAGATTTAAATCTGTCATTAACCTAGCTATGATCATGTTGCTTCACCTTTCTCACTGTCAGTTCTGGGCTCTGAGCTTTGATGGTGACTGGGACTGAGGCTGATGTTGGAGATCTCCTTCTTCTCACTCTCTGCCATGTCTTTGTCTCGAGGTTTTTGTCTGTCCCACACAGCCAGGGCCTCCTTTTCCATCCTACGGACCTCTGCCTCCTCCTGGTCCAGTCGCTGTTTCCACTGCAGCAGCTCCTCAGCATGGTGACGCCTCTGCATCAGCTGCTGCTCTCGCTTTGTCAAGAACCTGAAGAAGGGTGTTGGTAAGTATGAAGGAAGAAGAGAATGAAAAGAGAGATTGTGGATGATGGCGAGGAGAGAGAAGATACAGAGGGGTGGTGAGGGATACAGTAAAGTATGAGGAAGAAAAGAGACGTAGGACAAAGACATTTAGCATAAGAACAATCAATCATAGCATCACAAAGTAAAGCAAGTAGACCCAAATCACCTGGACATCAGCTATCACTGCAAATTCACCTCAAACCTCTGTCCAACACTCAGAAAAGCAAACATACATACATACACACCAAATACATGCTTTACTTAGTGCTTTCCCTGCAATAATCATTGAAATAAGGAAGTGTACAAGCACCCAACAAATAAACAAGCATAAAGTGACGACATGTTAGTCAGGATAAAAGAGGAGCAGGGTAATAACAGTGAGGATGTCAGATTCATGCATCAGACAAATCCAGGGACTGAATGCTGCTTGGGTACAGTAACACACAACTTAAATACCTGAACTCGCCTGACTAATAAGGAAAACAAAAATTCAACATAAGGGTTCTGTTGTCTTTAAAACCAGTAGAATTTGTTATTTGAAAGTCCAGCATCCACTGGGTTTCTTATACATACACATATCTTCAGATGTCAGGTATAACTGTTGCGTAATGAGGTCTCCCACAGCTATTGGTGCCATTACAGTGCAGTATTATTTAGCCTTGATCTAATTCAGAGGCCTTTCTCTTGGCCTAATGTATACTGATGACAGGCCTTATACTGAAGAATCAGACTGGGGAGTTCTTTTAGTGCCGTCCCAAACTCTATTATATCCAAAGGCCATTTGTAATTATTATCCCATCCTATGCAACAGTTACCTAATAAAGAGGGCTAGTTAAGATTTACAGGACTCATTAAAGCGATAGACCACTCTGTCTCTGATCTGTTCTCTGCAAAAGTCCTTTTGTCGTAGTGTGGTTTAATCTCAAAACATTTTGTATCAATGAATGGGCTGAGCTGACCAGCCAGCAGCCACAATATAAACAACAATGGAAATACTCATTCCAAGAGGCAAGGAAGAAAGATGGGGAGAGTCACAAATTAAACACCACATAAATCTCAGCACAAAGTCATTTCCCATTCAACAAGGAAGCCTCCTATTAAAATAAGCATAACCTTTAACCTTCACGTAGCAAAATCCATCACATTTTATGTATGACATTTTTTATACAACCAGTGTTATTTGATGCACACACTAGTGGTAATACAGTCAGTCTGACTGACAGAAAACACAAATATTGAAAACTGGCATAAAAATCAAAATATATCAAAAGTGAAAATCTCAAAAGGTTAGATTATTTCAGCGAGGCAGCTTTCCTTGGGCACCCCTCAAGCTTTCACTCAAACCTCCTCCTCCCACAAACCCCATCCTGGGAAAAAAAACATACAAGCACTCATCATTCACAGTCCCACCCCTACAAGGTCACAGTGCCAGTGGATGAACACAAGCATGTTCCATGGGGTGGGGGTGGGGTTGAGGCAGAGCAGGTTAAAGAGGAGGTGCTGGGAAAGCAAATAGAGCTCTGTACAGTACCTGACCAACTGGTTGTAGATAAAGAGCTGGAATTTAGGGTGGAGGTAGGGAAGACAGACACTGAGGGAGGCCCAGTGGTGGGCCGTGAACACAGAGAAGAAGTAGTGGACAGGAGAACAGTGTCTACAACACACAAGCACGTGACAGACAACGTCAAGAGTCGCACAAACATGGGTATGGAAACAAACAACGCACACACACAAACACAATGTGGGGTGGTTAAAAACACATAGAGGGAAACGACAAGTAGAGAGAAAGGGAGAGAGAAGAGCGATATGAGCAAATGTGGTTTCATTGCAACCAAAGTGTTGGTCTGTTGGTCTGTATTTCCTTTTCAAAAATGTTTTGGGAGTTGGTTAGTTGTAGGATAAATGACAGAGTCATCAGGGACTCGGATTCTTAAACAACCTACACTGCGAGGTAACAGTCTTAAATAAAATAAAAAAACAATTTTGTTCGCATGTTATGTAAAGCTGAACATACTGTATAAATGTGCTTTAGCTATCATCAACAGGAGGACAACAGTAACACAGAGCGACAGAGGGAAAGGAAGAGACTAAAATGGATCATGGCACGCAGGCAAGCCAATAAATAAGCCAGTAAATGCATGATCAGACAAAAATGTGTCTGCTTTTGGTGGTTCCTCTTAAGCATTTTATTTTGCAACGAGCGAAACCTAACTATAGTGATTCTGACTCCATAATGTATTAAAACTAAATGGGAACACAAAAATGAAAAAAAGAGGTGTTACTAGTCTAAATTGAAACAAATTCGGAGCTAGAAGTCCTAACAGGCAAGATTGGCCTGTGATTTATATTTATAATTTATAAATCCTAAACCCCAGAACAATTAACCCACTTGTTGGAGCCACCAGGTCATGAGAGGCTCTAAAATCACCTGACCAAAGCTGCATGCCAAGTCTAAAACCTTGGAGGACCTACAGGAACTCCAAGCACATGTAGTCACTAGTCCAAACAACAGCAAGTGGTTGTAATATAACTGATGGAACCCACAACCTATGTTTGCCTTATACCTCTGTAACTGAAAGATGCAGTTTTAAGATTAGTGTTATGGTCATTTAAAAATATTGTTAGTACAAATTCTCCAACAAAGTACTATCCTAGGTTCTAGAAATCTAACATTAGGAGGGATGTTGTAGCAGAGGGTGTGGGTTTTTGTCTAGTTTAGATTCAGAACAACATGGAGCATGCTTATCTTCACATCCACTCATTCACACAACCACAGCATAAGCAGGATAGCAAGCACTGCTTAGTTTTATGGTAAAGCCTTATATATAGAAAAATAACTTCTGACTTACATGACTTGTCAAGTTGGAATGACATAGAATAACAACAAAATGACCCAGCATAGCACACTATCTAATGAAGTGCTGCTTGGCTGCAGAAACCATATCTAAACTGCTTTACCAATATTAATAAAATCCCCGCTAAGTGTAAACTGTGCAGTGTTAAAGGACTCACAGCCATTGGACAAAATGTCAAAGAAAAAATAATCATAATTTCTTCTGCATTTAGAACATATCTTAAAAAGCACAAAAAGCAAACCTTAAACGAAAAGGCACCTGGATACACCTACTGTAAGCACTGTTAAAAACACTGATGTGGGAGCATGACCTCTTATAAGTCACTCATCAGTCAGTATGCAGAGAGAACGTAATAATATCAAAAATATAATATATATCAAAAATGAAATCAAAGTCTTTACTTCTCATCCATGTGAGAGCGCATCTTCTTGAGCTTCTGCATGATGCTGCTTGTCTCACTTCCAGAGATTGACAGTGAGGGAGAAGGGCTGCGGACATCCTCATCATGCCTCATGTTTGGGAAGGTTGCCTCAGATACAGGGGTTTCTGACACAGGAGTCTCCTGAATTGAAACATGGACACACAGAGAGTCTAAGTATTAGCAAAAGAAAATGTAAATGAGGGCAGCATGTTTTACAGTTATGTCTTCTTTCTTAAATTCCATTAAGATCTACTTATGTTGAATATATACTGAAATGAAAGCCCTTCAATCTGTTTCTCCTGTGAAGTTTATAAGTGACCGCTGCACTACTTACAGGCGGTTCTTCACCCCCAGCACACTTGAGACGCTCCTTCAGTCTGAGTGTAGAGTTTCTCATGCGCTCAATCTCCTCCTGCTGCTTCAGCAACAGCTGCCTCTCCTTCCTGGCTGCTTTATTGGCCTCCTGAAGCCGCTTGATCTCAGCCTGGAAACAAGCATAGAGAATTTTATGGTTAAGATCACAGTGTCCTACAAAACTCAACTGTCACATGATGTCACTTAATGTCACTATGTCACATGTACCTGCTCCTGCTGTAGTTTCATCAGAAGGCCCCTCTGCTTCTTCCTGATGGGTGGCATTTTGTCATCCTCTCCCTTGTCCCTAAGCCTCTTTTTCTGGTGCTCAAGCCAGGCTAGCTCTGTTTTGGTCTTGTCTTTAAGAGCTTTCTGGCGAAGACGAAGCAGAGAGCCCTGGTGCTGAAGTCTCACCTCCTCGTCCTTCATGTACTGGCGCACCATGTCCATGGTGAACTGTGAAAAGCTGTCCTGTCCACCAGAAAAGGCCATGTTTGCATCCTGAGACTGCAGGAGGACAAAGGTGAAAAGGTTGAGGTTAGATTGGGGTGACAGTAACAATAAACAATGAGAGATGAGTTAAAAGGACAGGAAATTTACAGGGGGTTAAGTAAACAGGAGAAGTAAGGTGAGGTCAGTGGCAGTGTTGGGGCTCGTTACTCAAAAAAGTAATATATTACACACTACACATTACTCTCAAAAATAGTAATGCCTTACATTACATAATTACTCCCTGAAGAAAGTAATTAGTTACATTACTCGTTACATTACTCGTCACATTCATGTTGCTCCACGGTCCCTGAGCAACAAGCTTTGTGTGTAAGCGTGCTGTCTCTGTAGGTGCTTCCGGGTGCTTCGTTAAGTTTGAGGTAGTGTTAGCAGCGGTGGAGAGAAGTTTCCAACACGGACAAAGTGTGCACCTTACAGTCAAGTTATTTTCCTTACGTTCAACAAATTCAAAGTAATGTTTGTATCTCCAACCGTCAAAAGTGGCTTGACGCGGAGGGGGGTCTTCAGGCAAGTTGTCTTTGTTGACGCTGCCATTGTTATCCCATCTCCCCTTGCGGGTGGCGACTAACCAATCGGTGATGGTGAAAGATACCTCAATCACTGTTCCATTATTGACGGCCCCCGCCCCCTCCCCCCAGCCCGTTGTGTGTTACAGTAACGCGTTACAAAGTAACGCGTTACTGTAATCACCTTACTTTGTAATGCATTACACCCAACACTGGTCAGTGGTCACACCTGCCTTCCATCGTTAGCCAGGCACTCATAAGGATATGTGCTGGCAAATTTGCCAGCCTCCAAATTTACATGACTACACTGCCATCTCACCTTTAAGATACTGTGTGCCCCTGAAACTGATGTCATGTTGTGATTGGATCCATCATCCTCTGATTCCTCATGGTGATGGGACTTCTTCTCCTTCGTTCCACGGCGGTGCGCTTCAGACGGTAGCAGAGAGCGGAAGGAGCGCTCCTCTATCTCATCCTCTGTCATGGACTCATCAAACTTGAGAGAGTACTCTGTTGCCACTGATGTACTGTCTGCTAAAGGGAGAAAAATGGGAAAGCTCAATGTACACTTTAATTCTTCAACTGTGTGTACTTTCTTTGCAATTTTTAGATGCCATAAATGTGGCACTGTTTTTTTGCATGTATAATAGCATTTTTAGCATTAAACAAAGAGCTGTGCATGCCATTGGATACCTTTATCATCCACTATGGAGGTGATGTTGTCACTGCAGAGGGAGTCATTTGCTGCTGTAAGATGTTCCTCCTCTATGGAGCTAGTGCCTGCTTCCCTCTCCAGCTGCACTTCACTTCCCCCCTTCCTCCATTTCCCGTCTACAGCCTCTTTTTTTGTCCTATCTCTGTGGTCCAAGGATACCTGCGATGGGCTGTTGTGGGGAAAAAGGACATGTGTAATGTCTTTTAGATGTCCCTTCTCCAAATCTAATGTACTGTCCAGTGCTACTACTAAATGGTACCTGAGTTTGGGTCTTCCGAAGGATAGAGAGTCAGAGTGAGTGAGGCTGTTCAGTGAAGACAGAGGTTCCTCTGGCCTATTCCCTTTACTTGACACATCACTCTGGAAGCTGAAAGAGAACATGCAGGAGATTTAACAAAGATTAAGTACAGATACTACAGATATGTATCCGGAAGTGGTAATGCTTGAAATGCCCAGAATTATAACAGAGGGCATCTTTTATCATCTACAACTAATAATGTCATTTAGTAAGTTTTGAATTATAAAAAAAATTGAAATAACAAGACAAGTAGGTTAGAGAGATGTTAAAATCTATTCACGATGAAACTATGCAGGTGTAAGTTTACCTGTCAGAGTCAATTTTGTCCCGTCGTTGCTTTGAATAGGAACTCTGCTCTTCTTCTCGCTCGTCCAACATGGATGAAGCAGTTGCAACAGCGGGAACGACTAAAGCCCCTGCTATCTGCGATCGTGCTGATTCTGTCATCTGACAGACAAGAACACAACATACATATCAAAGTCTGATTTAGTGAGTCTGAGACTGGATATCAAGCTTTCCTCCTCTTTATTTATTTTTACTTCTTTACTGAAACTCAACAGTCAGTCAGCTTTTGTTACAAAATGAAGACACAGGCTGTTTTCCAGGCACAGAGAAAAGCAGTGATTACTAACCTCCTTGATGTGTCGGGCAGCGTCGGCTGTGTACCGTGCTGCCTCAGTCTGTTGACTCATCATCTTCATAGTTGCCTCCTGGAGGCCCTCCAAAGTCTCTTTTTGAGTTCCTGCCAAGCTCTCCTGCAGTTCTATATGAGCCTGGACAAAATCGAGCATTGACATCAGAAAGACATAAAAATTAAAGCACTAATACCTTCAATTTGAAAGGCGAGGAAGTAAAGATTAAATCTTTCATCTCCAAATACACATTTACTGTATATTGTCAGTGAGAGTAAACTAATCAGTGAACTGTTTGTGTGTAGTTGTACCCTGGCCACTCTCTGCCTGTTTTCCTCCAGCTGTAGCTGTGTCTCCAGGGCTTCTCTTTCAGCCTTGATCTTCAGTTCGTAGAGGTCATGCTCATGGCGCTGCTGCTTGGCCTGCAGGGTCAAAGTTCAGAGATCAGGTCAATACAGTGCATCAATACAGACATTAGTGAGGTAGTAAGTCACTGCAATTTATGGAAGCCAAAAAAGCTCTTAAAGTATTTATCATGTAGATGTTATGCAGCATCACTAATTCATTCAAATTCCAGATAAATGCAATTATCGGGGATTCTTAACCATGTAGAATTCACATGTATATGGAACAAGTGCAGATGTTGTAACTTATGGTATAAGTTTCTTAGATGTTGTGCTGTTGTAACAATCAAACATGAGGCTATACAAAAAATGTCAAAACAAGAGTGTAAGTTAACATTTTAGCCACATATAATTTCAGATTTCTTCATCACCTTAAGCATCTGGGCCAATGACACGCTCTCCTGCTGAGCCATGGATACACCCATCAGCCTCTCCACGTCCCCCAGCTGCCGAACTGACTCCTCAATGGACTCGAGGTACTGGAGCTCTGCTGCCATACGCTGCTGCAAGGCAGCAGGTGAATACTGTAGTTCACCTGGGAGAAAGAAAGGGTGGAGAGGGTGAGAGTAAGATTAATAAATGAGTGTGGCACTGAGATTTAGGTGATTCACAATTAGGTCTAAGGAGTCCAAAACCAAACAGCTGAAAAAATATAAAACTTTGTAAATTTTGTCTACAAATGTTTTAATATATGGCGCAGGTGAAATCCCATTTCATAAACGTCAGAATGTATACTATCCAAACTCTTGCAATTAAGTCCTGCTTTATACAACATCTGTTGTTTGATATATTAATATGAGTTGCATTTACCTGTGGTCTTGGTCTCTGCTCTACCACTGTGAGCTGTGGTGCCTGTGTTTGGGTTATTCACCCTGAGGGAGCCACTTCGCACAGGCTCCCTAGGAGAGTCTGCTGCTGGAGGAGAACCAGGGTCTGACCAGCCTGAAGGAGAAGTCTGTTTGGGCCTGGCTGCTGAAGACTTTTTACTGTCGAAAGAAAAAAGTTAGAAAAGAAAGAAAAAAAAACTCAGGTAAATAGTTGATAACCATCACCTCGAAAGTGAATGCCGTGTTTGCCCTACACACAAATAGCGGTGGTTAAAATCTGACTGCTGCTACAACTTCATCCTCTGGGAAAATCTGGAATGTATTTATGGCATTCAGGTTAATGGGCTTTGGTGCACAGGCATTACTATTCAATAGGTTTTAAAACAATATTCAATACACATTCTAGTAAACCAATTCTAAAAAAGCCTTTTAAATCAAACACAGGAAAGTGGTATATTATACATTTTGTAGAGTGGGCTGGCTATTTTGAACAGAGAAGCAGGTTGATTAAATGTAAAAGAAATAAAGGGGCCCTGGTCCTGCAAACCCTGGAACTGACTGAGGCAGCCTGCTGAGAGAGGCCTGCACTATGAATGGATATATTGTGCTGCTCACAGATGATCAGAGGCCATGGGTGATGTCTGACAAGATCAGGATACGCTCGCTCTACTTTCCCAATTCGGATAGTAGACAGTGGCAGCCTTTTTCTCCACAATCAGACCTAATTAATATATCTCGAGCACAACAACATTGTCATGATCCCGATGCTTAAACAGTTAACTGTTACATGAACAGAAACAGATTTGAATGCAGCCGGCCACAGCCTACAAAAAAGTAATAAAGAATCAAAGTATGGAAGTCACCACTAAAGTGAAACAATCTGCCTTGTTAACAGTGCCAAGACGGACATACTCTGTGTGAATGTTTTGCCTATCTTGTGTAGGACACACAGGCTCCAGAGTGGCAGGAACCTTCTACCTGGGCTTTAGAATACCATTAGAGGGCTCAAATGTCACTACTGGGCTCTAAGATTAAAAGAAAAGAACTCTCTCCTCTTCTTTGGCTGCAGGCCCAAGCTGTGGTGAAGCTGGCTGACCCCACCAACCACCCTGCAGGCCCCTAAAACAAAACACCCAGTGTTTTGCGTACTGGGTCGAACTGCAGCCTCCTCCTCTTTCTGGGCACTACACAGCTGCTTAAACCCTCAGGCCTTCAAAAGAACAGCAAGCCACAAGACTGTTTGGACTGGCAGCCTCCACTAGCGCTCTCTCGGCATAGTTTAGTAATTAGACATGCCCAGATAAATTAACCCTTGGGTAATTAGAGTATATACCAATTGGAGGTTTTTGAGTGGTAGGAACAGTTGAGATTACGCAGTGCTTAACAGATCCCATTCATCCCTTAGGACACATAGATATTAAAATTCCATTCTAGCTTTGTATGGATATACATAGTGAGGGAAACGGTGTGGCTTGACAAGCTAATTCAATATTATTTTATTGTCACTTGCTTAATCTTGGTAGAAAGTTTAAATTTTTGAACAAAATAAGCATCAGGAAATAAAGACATGCAATCATGCTGTGACCGTTACTGAGAAATCTGTAACCTACTATATCCAGGACAGCATAAAAAATATCTGCGTGTAAGCCAATAGCCCTACCTTTCCCCAGAAATAAGTGTTGCACTTAGATTACTGAAAACCAGGAAGGAAGGAAATACCACAGACAACTGAATGTACCGGAACTTTTTAAACTGGTGGGAACACAATTCATCACGCATCCACTTCTGTGATACCACTGGACATTCTCTTTGATTTGATATCTCAATCTGCTCTTAACTGATAAACACTCAATGGAACCTATCTGGTGGAAAGTTTTTTTTTAGATCATTACCTTTGGTGTGAGGTTTCCCCTAAAGTGTCATTAGAGTGGACACTCTTGGCCTGGCTGTTGTCTGAGCCCCTTTTCCTGGAGTCAGAGGATAAAGCCTCTGAGGGAGGTGAGCAGGAGCTCCTCTGCTCTTCCACCAGAGTGGCATCGCTCTGGTCTGATGCTGCACCTGCAGAGAAACAGAGGAGTTAAATTAAGCAGCAGATGGATTTGTGACTGTAATTTTTAATATACATAAATACATATACACATCATTTACTTGAATCATTTTAAATGAAAACTAATGTGGGAATATAATGAAAAGGAAATTATGCATAAATATGAATTCTCACCTCTCTTTCTTGTGGAGTGCTTGCTGGAGAAGGGTGACGAGCCAGATGGTGAACCGGAGGAAGGATGTGGTGAGTGAACAGATGAGTGAAAGGACGAGTGGTGTGAACTGATTCCGCCTTTACTTTTCTCATAAGGAGACCTTCGCATCAGCTCCTCAAAATGATTGTTCGCGCTAACAGAGGCGGGAGAAAGACGCATCATCAAATCACTTAAAATAAAATTCGGTATCAGTGGCACAACACAATAAAATATTAAACATTATATCTATGAAACATGGGATCAACAGCAGGGTTAATAAGTCTCAAAGAACTAAAGATTACAGAGGGGGACTGCTGTCTGAAAGGAGTGCACAAGCTTCCCATTTGTGGGACATGGGTGCCATCCGGTGGACACTTAAAAAACTAATGTCCACTTTATTTCTCTTACCCGTGGGAACTGGAGCCTCCCTTTGACTGTCCACTGGCTCCACTGCTATGTGATGACAGAAAGTCGTCCTCATAGACGGCTGTGTCTACTGGGCCATTTCCAGAGTGCATAGGATAGGCAGAGGGAGAGTTCCTCTCACTCGCTGAAGGAAAAGGTGAAGATTAGACAGACAGGAGAAATATCTATTATGGTACTTAGACTGACTGTACTCAGTATGTTGCATGTGTTGACAGTAAGACAACTACAGATTTAACATGACAGTCTGTGTAACTCTTATAGTTACATCTTTATAAGAAGTTTAACAGAAGTAACAAATGATTTCTTGCTGATTGGCTACTAACACTAAAATGAACATTTAATAGAAAATTACCATGTCACTGTTCATAAATCCACAGACAATGATAAATTTGTCAGACAAGATACAAATTGCGGTCTGACCCACATCTAACATGAAAAATAATGATATATTTTCCTTGGTTGTGGGTATGGACTCATGTGAACTAACCTCTAACATAGCCTTGAAGGTTCTTAGTGAAGATGTTGATAACGCTGAGAGGGCTTCCTTTGTTCAGCTCTTCCCAGGCTGCTTTGCTGCCATCATGCTGCGCAAAGGGTGAGCTGAGAGCTGGGCACCTTGCTGCCTCCCTCTGGAACTCTGACAGCCGCTGGTAATCTCTTCTTTGACCTGCACAATAGTCCACTGCCTCCAAGTGGTCTGCTGCTCTGGGTACATGATTGCTCGCCCGGTGAGGAGGGCTTACCTCATCTTCAGAAAAACTCCCTTCACTCAGAAGAGGACCCTCACTGATGGAACCCGCACTTGAGTCATGAAGATCTGCCTGATTCTTTTCCTCAATCAATCCGTATCCTCTCTTTTGTGCGGTTTGATCCATTCTCTCTACCTTTTCCAAGTCACTGACTAGCTTCCCTCTTTCACGTATATAACTGTTGAGAATGGAACTTGTTACATCAGTTTGGGGTCTGGTCCAATTGGTGTGTGTACCTTTCGTTTCCTTCTGTCCCCTAGAAGTGTGCAGATTGTCTTCTCCTGGAAGAGCTGTGCCATTGTAAGGACTGTGACCTGTGCTAGTCAAAATCCTCTGGATCCTCAACGCCACGTCATTATTTTCTGCGGCAGCTGTTTCAGCCCAGCCTCCATCAAGATTAGCTTGAGATGGCCTCTGAGCCAAAATAGTATCCATGTCCACTGAAGTTGTTGTACCGTAGTTGATCCCCTCCCCAGCAAGCTTTCTCGCCTCACTCTCTATGCGGTTGGAGAGGGATGCGGCTGTGGCCTTAAGGGCCTCAATGCGAGACATCTTAGACTGCGACCTGCTGGATGGTGCAGTGGCTGGTCGCTGGGTGTGCTGGACATCACCAGCTGCCACGGCAGTCTCCATCCTGAGAAGCTGAGAGAGGAGGTGGTCGCCATAAGGAGCAAGTGCAGTGCTGCTGGGACCAGTCATAGGTCGAACAACTGGGCTCAGACGGTCAGGCTGAAGAAAAGGAGCAAATCTAACATCCAGATCATTCCTGCAAAAGTGTAGAATAACAGAGAATTTTATGGAGCTAGAAAAAACAGAGCAGTTTGCTTTTAAACAATAATCAAACTAACCATATGAAAGGTGTTTTCATTTTACGTGCCATTGAAAAAAGCAAACAAGAGAGTGATCAGGGCCCGTATTCACAAAGAATCTTAAGGCTAAAAGTAGCTCCTAACAGGTGAATTTAGGAGCAACTCCTGAAAATAATGGGCATGTCAGTCGTAACTTTAGGACTCCTAATATTTGAAAATAAGAGTTATTCACAAAACATTATTTTTTTTGGCCTTTTATGGCTTTATTGATAGGTCAGCTGAAGATATGACAGGAAACGGGGAGAGAGAGGGGGAGTGACACGCAGCAAAGGGACCCGGGCCGGGAGTCGAACCGAGGTCTGCTGCAGAGCCTCAGCACATGGCATGCGCGCTCTACCAACTGCGCTAAACGGCGCCCACAAAACATTTTAAGCCTAAAAGTAGCACCTAAGTCTGGGAGACCTTAGAAGTAGTCCAGAGGACTCCTAACTCGCTAAGAACTGGTCACAGCCGAATGTTTTGGAGACGCTAAATGACAGGGAATTATTAAAACGATATTGGATGGACTGTGAAGGGGTTGAAGTTGTGGTTGAGTTGATGAGGGACGCAATAATGTCCCCAACCAACCAAAACAATCCAATAACGCCAGAGTTAAAATGTTTGGCAACACTCCGGTGTTTGGCTTAGGGGAAAATGCAACTCTTTGCACGAGACTGGTATTACCTGGGGACCTCAAGTGATTTAGAAATTATCCCACCACGTCTGTGTTTCGTGCGGCGCATTCGCACAGGATAAGCAAAGTCTGTGTTTTAACTCGAATTTACTGACATTATCCCCCGGGTCGATCGCACCGGAGCCCTTGCTGGAGCAGCACAACAATTAGATATAGATATTTTTAATATAATAACTGGTGAGCCTGTTGAAAGATGGAAAAATGTTCCTTACCGCATGCTGCCATGCATGTAATCCATGTTCATCTAATCATCTTTCGAGATTTCGCTCTTCTGATGAGCCTCCTGAATTTGCACCCAAAATGCTGTCAAAACTTTCATTTATAATTCCCAACGCAGCCTCCATAATTCTCGACCGGGAAAAAGGCAGAAAAAAGGTGTGGAAAACACAAAAAACGACCCCAAATCACAAAGATGCTGATTCGCACGGGACTAATATTATCAAATGACTTCTGTGTTTGGTGAAGTTGCATTCCATCAATACACAAACCGTCTTTGACGCATGTTACAATATACTGGACATTGTTGCGAAATGGCCCGGATCAACACACAATTCCCGAATTTTAATGGAAAGTGGTTTGACGCAGCTTTTTGAGCAAATGCCACTTTTACTGGCAATTCACGTTTTTCATTGCAATCTTCTAATTTGTCATGTTTGTCCGAAGCGTTTTTGTTTTGGGGGGGGGGGGGGCACTTAATTCTCCTCATTTTTTTATCCAATATCTTTTCATAGGCTTTGTCATGGGCTTGTAGGCAACTTCCTTATTTTCACTTCATGCATTGCGTAGCCTAAATGACTTTTCAATGGGCTGCTCTGTCACTCAACAACCAATCACCGTTGTCACCGCTTCTAAGTGCGTCCTTATAAAATGACGTCATCCATAGCAACAGAGAGTTACTTCTAGTTTAGGAGTTCACTGTTTTCATAACTAAAAGTAGGTCTCATTGGCTTTGTGAATTACTCTTAAGAAACTACTCCTACATAAAAACTTTCAGTCTGATTTAGGAGTACTCCTAACGTTAAGATAAAAGTCTTTGTGAATACGAGCCCAGATATTATTAGCCATTCTGGGTGTTTAGTCTACAGTAAAAACATTTCTGTGACATTTTCTGTCTATACTCTCAGCAAAAAGACCTTTATGTATTGCAGCATGTTTTTTTGTTTTTTTTAACAGCTATACATTATGGATAAATGTATTCACCAGCCTGAATCAGAATTGTTAATAGCATACAACATGAAAAATACATTAAATTAACTATAATCACTCAGTACACCCAGAGAACGATTATTATAATTATCAGTTTCAAAAGTAAAAAAGACCCTCATCTTATTTCCAGTCAAACTAAAATGTTCTTTATAGCTAAAACAGGATCAGTGACTGTAAATGTATTATTTTTAATCTTCACTAAAATGCAGAGCAACAAGGCTTCTGGGGCACTTACATGGGGTGTTCATTAAAACAACCATCTGGGATCAAACAGTTCACTGTTTTTTTTTTTTTTGTACAGTCAGATGATTCCCTAGAATTTAATGTTCAAACATTAAATCAAGGAGATTTCAGATTATGTGTACTGTGCCGAGAGTTGTTAGTTGTTTATCTGTGTCAGTAAATCTGAGTGTAGGAGGATTGTTGTTCTGGGAGTTTGTGTGTCCATGTGTGTACCTGGATAATGGAGGGGGTGGCTGATCATTCAAAGATCTATCACTGCTCGAGGGGCTCTGTGGTGCCTCTAGTCTTTTGTTTTCCTTGTCCGATTCTCCTGATGGCTGGTACATCGGCCTCTGTGGCATAAGACATGAAAAACACATTGTGTTGAGAAAAATCATAATCACTCTTTAACCATGAAAAAGGACCAAAGCTGGAACAAGCAAATGCTTGACATTTTTGCTTGAAAAATGACTGAAATGATTAACCGATTATCAAAATAATTGCTGATTCATTTTCTTTCTGTAAATCAATCATTGCACCACTCCAGTTTTCACAATATAGGTTTCACATGTAAATAAAGTGACGATGTATCATATGTATGTAAAATACCATGTGACTAGAAGAAGCAGCAGCTTGCATCTGTGTGGCTTCCACGCTCATCTCAGCCTCCTCCAGCAGCAGTTTGCTGTAGGTCTCCTGTAGTCGCCGTTGTACAGGGGACACAGGTGCCTCGCTGGGAAGGGCTGCTGTTCTAGCCACTTGTCTTTGCTTCCTGTAGAGCTCCTTCAATCTCTGGTTTCTCCTCTCTGCATCTTCCCTCAGTGCCCTCTTCTCTTCTGCTTGACGCCTTTTTCTCTCCTCTTGTTGCCTGGAAATGTACTGGCGAACAGTATCAGCGTCATAGTGTCGCCTTTTCTGCCCCGCATCAGCCGAATTGGCAGTCTCTGGTCTGCGAGTAGTTGGGCTGGCGCTGCGGCAGCCTCTTGAGGAGCTAGCTGTTGCCACAGTAGTTCCCCAAGCAGAGACTGGAGTCCTTGACCCCGATCCCCCTCTCCCTCTCCTACTGCTGCTCCCACCTCGGGACCTTTGACGGGCCCTCTCCTCCCTCTCAACTGTTTTGCAATCCATCTGAAGGTCATCGAGTATCCCCTGGATGTCTACTGACAACAGGTCTGCGCTTACACCCACATGGGCCTTGTCCCGATCTGCAGATGAAGGGGTAGATGTTTTTGTAAAGTGTATTTTGGTATGCCCTTGAGATCCACTACTAGGCCTTTCTGTGCTGTTAGGACGAGTCTGTGGTTTTGATTCTGAGCGAGGGTCCAAACTGGAACGATAATGGGAAGCTGGTGGACATTCAAAGAAAGGAAAAATATTACAGTTAGCAAATGTTAATACATTATTCATAGAAACACACATAAACACACTAACATACGGCATGATACTACATAGCTGCAATGCTAAACTAAGACTTAAGTTGCCGCTAGATTGATGAAACATTGAAAATTGGCTTTCACGGTTCATACTATATAGGTATGAGTCTGTGACCAGTCATCTTGATTAGTAGGAGGTGATAAAATCATATACACCGTTCTTCTGTTTATCTCAGGTTTATTACAGCTTGAAAAACACTCAATGCTCCAAGTGACTGCAGCAGATTAAAAAAAAAACTCCCAGGCTTAAGTGCAAGATCCAGACAGAATACTAAATGAGGTTTGGAGGGCAGGCTTACCATGGCAACTCTAATCTGGGCCAAATTGAAAATTCCCATCTAGATTTTACAGAATCTAATCCAGACAGTGTTTTTTCAAAACATGGCTGCAGTTAGCCTCGCTGCATCTTTACCACCCCACTCTGCCATTCCCCAGTGTAAATGTATTGGAGGCAACCTCTGGAAATCAGGCCACATTAAATTGTGCACCCAACCAGAACAGCCAGTCAATCTCTATTTCTTACGGTCAGTGGTACAGAGTGCAGCCAGCAAAGACAGAGGTGGATGCAAATCGTGCATGAGTATTATCTCTGTTGGTACAGCAGCAGACAAAAACTCTTTATTTATTGATATTCTTTGGTGGGTTTTGCAGTCAGTCTTGCTGTCTAGCTGTGAATCCCACTGCTATCAGAACTGTCTAACATATTTCATTCACATGGATAAACTCTGTCACAAGTAACAGCAGCCAGTGCAGAAATGTATATTTCAGTTTAGTGGTAAAGGTTGAATGCCAACGTGAGAACACAGATGAAAGAACAATGAGGACAAAAGATGTGTGAAAGGCGAGGTAGGAGGTGCAAAACCTAATTTACATGTTGGTGATTAAGTATTTTTGTACATGCCACTTGATGTAAATAATGCAGAAAAGACATTTGGTGACAAGGTGACAAATTTTGATGAGCTCTTTAAAATCTAGTGGGCTGCTAATAATCTTTTCTGTCTTTCTACCTCCAGACTCACTGGTTAATAATTGTGTGTCAGGTGATGCAGGAATACTATTGGAAAAATGGTTACTACAGCATTATAGGTAGCTACGATGGCTCTTGGTATCATGAAAACCGCTAACATAATAATATCAGAAAGAGCAGCAGTGGCATGTATTGAAGAGTTCAGAGTAAGTCTCTCTTTCCCACCTGTCCGACTCAGTCCATCTGCTTGCTGGGGCCTGTCCTCCCTGGAAAGCTTGGAAACTGGACCCAGGACCATCTTCACCAGCTTCTGGCCCTCTCGCCATGACGCAGGACTTATTACTGCAGAAAAACAGAAAATGAACACCTGCCAGTTGAGAGCATTGCCATTCAATATAGTTCATATTGTATCTTGGAACGTGACCAAATGTGCAAGTATATGCAGGCATGCAACCACCGGAGAAGACTTACTTGGACATAAATACACACACAGCTTAGAAAATGGAACAGATGCATGAAAAGCATTGCTTCAGTATGACCAATTTAATTGTTTTTTTTTTTTAACTCAAAGCTATTAATATACAAAAAACAAAGTAGAGCGCAATTTTTCGTACATTTATTAAGTTATCTAAGATGCGATACAACATAAGAACTTGCCTTAATTCCTCACACTGTATATAATATAAGATAATATACATACGGCAGAGTATTGCCAAACTCTGTTGCTCAATTAGCTGCAACAAGAACAAAATAATGAGTGTGAGTATTTGTGGTGTTCAGAAAAAAGGGAACTAACATTTAAAAAACAGCACTGGCTCCTTGTTTGGAATGATCTCTACATCACTTTCCTTATGAATGTATTCTACTGAAGAGCAGTTCCTGGTAATGAAGTTGTACATCTACTATCTGAGCAGCTGTTCGTACTGAGTGGATGAGCCAACTGAACCTGGACACAGATTTCAGAGGGCTATTTATAGTGCTGTGCAAGTAGGAAACAGAGACCAACCAGACTTGAGAGACAACACAAAAGTTGGAAGACACACCAGGCACAGAGTGAATGAAAGCTAGAGCACAGGAAAGACAGATTTTCAGCTGTTTCTTCAATGCCACTGTATCATTCATTGGGATGATATGTCACAGCGACATCATTCTTTTAGATGAAAGGTCACAGTGACATCAGAATATACAATGAACAAATGCCTTCCCTTGTGTCCAGTTCTACACAGACACAGGGGTGAAGATGGCCAGAGATCATGTTTACGTGTGTCTCTTTGGAAGCATCTTTGTGGGGTAGGGGGAAATTTCTCAGCTGTCAGGGGTCTGCTATGGCCAGGTTCTTGGAGTATGTGGTTATGAGTCTTTCATGTAGGTGTCTGAATGCTGCTTGCTGGACAAAAACTGCATGTCACACATAGTGGACATTTCTTGGGGCATTAAAGTCTTAACACAGCCTCAAAGGCCAGCAATGTATCTGGTTCATGTACTGGAACACACACAGGTCTGTATGGGTAACTGAGTAGAACTGAGTAGATGGAAAGAACATACCAGTCTGAACACTAGTTGCTGTAGTCTGTTTCAGGTAGAGTTGTCACGATACCAAAATGAGTAACCACGATACTATACCAGACAAAGTATCACGGTTCCGGGTATTATCACGATACTGCAGCCTTTTTTTATTATCATTATTTTTATGAACTGCAATGTATTTGTACAAGTTATAAATACTTATTAATTACTTATAATGTTGTTTGGTGCATGATAAACATAATACTAGTGAAGCATGAATTAGACTGAAACAAATATTTTTTCTGAATAACATTTATTAAAAAGTTAAAATAAAAAAAAAAAAAAGGTATGGTCTTGGCCATGGGTTGCTTCCCTTTTGGGTTGGATGGCTGTCTCTAAAATAAGGAGTGGGAAATACATAACAAATTAGCCTAATGGTCCTAATGGCTTTAGTTCATAACTGGGTCAATAAGAGTACATGAACAAAAGCATACGAGCAATAAAAAACAAATAAATGAAGTTAGAATTTATATGGTTGAAATCATATAATCATTTAGTTTCCTTTGCACATTATTTATGTTTAACTAATATAAATAATCAACTTAGGATAACAAATCCTCTGTCTTTTAAAAATATCTATTTGACAATAATATAACATAATAAACCATAGAGGACAAAATACAATAAACAGGAACTGATTCCCTGTGAAAACTATATTTTTATGCATTTTCTAGGTGCTTTATACTTTGACATCCTTTAACTCTTCATTCCTCAGCCTGTCCACGGAGCATATAGACTAATATTAGCCAATGAGAAAATAAACAGGGCATACTAACCTGGTATTCGACATATAAATCTGGGTGACGACCCTGCAGGTGTTTATGAGGTTGGATGTGTTCCCTCCTTTGGCTTCTATAGCTTGGTGGCAGCGCCTGCACAGTGGACGGCCATCGTCTATTGCTTTACCGGCTGTGCCTTGTTTAAAGCTAAAATAGTTCCAAATGTGACTTTTGGAGTTTGGTTTTTTGAGCAAAATTAGTGGTGCCACTGAGACGCCGCCGCGGCAGACTCGCCGCTCGGGCCTGGTGCTTCTGCCATGGTGAGTGTGTTGTCTCGTGTTAGTGACTGTAAGCTCGCATCTGGGTGAGACAGAACTTTAGCTTGTTGTTTGTTTTGAAGCGAATATCTATCGAAGCGGAGCTGTCTTCACGGAGTTCGTTCTTGCCGGCAGAAACACACGAACAGCCAATCAGCTAACAGACGGGCGGACCCAGCGTGCGGAAACAGCCTATCATATCCCCGGACATCACCAGTAACAGGCAAACAGCCAATCATTCAGCAGCTGTGTAGTTCGGTTGCAGTAGTTAGCATGTGGGATGTTTACAAGGGAGTAGCATGCAGTGAGAAGCCGGGAGGAGAGTAGAGGCGGCCGCTATGTAGCGGAAACTGGCACTGGTAGTATAGTAATCCACGGTAGTACCGTCGTGTAGAATTTCTAGTATAGTAGGAACCGTTAGGATTTGGCACCGCGGGGTACCGTGGGTACCGCGGGTATCGTGCAACTCTAGTTTCAGGCATCTATGACTTTAAACAATTTGGATTCAAAGTAAATAATTCATATTTGTATTATTCTGTCTTGTTATGTCTAATGTAAATAAAGTTCAAAAAGACTGTATTACAGTGATTGTGTAATGACATCAGCCAAATCACTAATGGACGGACATAAGTATGAGCATGTGGGCGTGTTAAAATAGCTACAAAATGTATGCAGAAATAAACAAACGGTATAGGTAAATAAAACCTGCAGCCGAGTAAAAAAGGTAGTTGGGAAAAACCTTCCAAGTACACGGATAGCTCAATATTTGACGCTCTTGGACCGTATGCACTGACCCTTGATAAAATCCTGCCAAACTGTTCCACATGCTTAGCTTTCCAACTGTCAATAATTCAAAATAGATGAGAGGGTGTGTTGGCCCTCTCACATAAAAAGAGGATTATTATACCTGGTTTTGCATTTAGGTCGGAGGAAGGGGCAGCTCTGTGGACCTTCCTGACTGGTTTGGGAGGTCTCCTCTCTTTGGACCTGTCTGCTCTCTGTTCTCTCTGCTGCCTGGATCTGGTGGTCTCTGTATACAGACAACACATTCAGAGAATAAGTCCCAAAGCAACACAAATGACAAGCATTTATCAATTAAAGTAAATGTAAGTTGGCTGAAAAACAAGCCCTCTCTGATGTTAGAAGACTATGAGCAGAAATAATGTTTGTTTATGTAACACTTGGTATACTAAACTCCTCTATGTAAAACAGCCAATACAATATTGGTTCATGTGTCTGACGGATCAATACAACTCAGTGTGTCCTATATAGAATCTATTTGAGCAGCCCATCCAAATAGATTATAGAATAGAAAATTGGTCTTGGTCTTACCAGCAAACTGTCGTGACAGGTCGCTGTATATTTCTCTGCTGAGGTTATGAAACTCCTCCTCTTTCCAAACTTTCCCATCAGGAGTCCGGATCTTTGTCTCAGTACTATTGAAACCTGAGAGTAAAAGGATTGAAGATTAGAGCTGTAGCATCACGTTTCCTGATAAATAGCTAAAATTCCCAAAACATCAAGCTATCACTTCACAAATGTTTATCTCTTTATCTAACCAAAGGTCAAAGAAACAACAATGATAACAGTTTGGGAAACAGCCTTCACTAATGGTACCTTTGTATATAGGAGCAGGCGGTGCAGCTGCTACTTTCCGTATTTTGGCTGTGGGCATGTTGCTAGTTCTGGCATTGTTACTCTCCACAGCTGCCACAATGGGCTGTTCCAAAAAACCCAGCAGCTTCTCTCTCTCGGCAGCCTCCTCCAGGTGTTGTCTCTGCCTGCGAATACGCTCTTTGAGCTTCTCTAGTTTATCATCAGGCTGATGTCGCCTCAGGTTCTCCAACCGCTGGGAAGCTGAGCCAGGGCTGGTGGAGGGAGTGCTTTCCCCTCGGCGTATGGAGTCTGAGGCTGGAGCTAGACATGGGCTTGACTCTTGGCTATCCATGCCAGGCTGTGCTTTGGGAGCGCTTTCTTCCTCAGGGAGTCTTACACCTGTGAGATGTGACTGGTGTCCAATAGCCCCCAGGGTTACCAGGGCTGGCTGGTCATTGAGGTAGCGGACCTCTGTGTTCTCCTGAGCCGAGGATCGTGTGCTATCCAGGTCCCTGTCCGTCTGTTTGTCCCTGGTGTCTCTCTGGTAGACCAGCTGGCTGAGCAGAGGATCTGAGGGAGGTGGAGAGGATGCGTACGAAGACCCTGGCACTGACTGCAGACCGTAGGCCTCCAGCTGAGTGGTGGGATGTGGTGGGGGGGTGGCCTCTCTGGAGACAAACCAGATTACATGGGATCAGGAAGGAGATTTAAGATGATTTACTCTTAATTCATCACTAACTGAGTGTTCAGCAACACACATTTTTGGGTGGCCAAAGGATACAGACTTTTATTTAATAATGAAAACTGTTTAAAAAAATATTACAATACTGAAAATAAAAAATGCAATTTTGTAAAAAATACTAATTAGTAACTCATATCTTGTTATATTGCGTACATTTGCAGGTAATAGAAAAACACATACATAACGGCTTTTGGATGTGCATAACTGATATATTTTGGCCCCTTGCAGAAGAAGTTATGAATGTTGAAATATCATGTCTTAAACTGACATGGCAACTTGTAAGTAAACAGTTGCTTATTTACACATTCAGCATGATAGAGTGATGGAGAAAAAAGTGATCATTCATTTGAAATTGTGTTCTGGCCACCTTATGAATGCAAGTCGAATATTAATTCTCGTTTAGCTCTAAAAATTAGTTTGTAAACAGCCGAAGTTAACCGTAACAGTAAGGTTGTTGGCCACACAGCTTAACAATGAGTTGGAACTTGCTATAAAGCACCGTAAAACTACACAGAGCAGCTGATTAGGATAATAATTCTCTTAAAGTTAATAAAAGCAAAATGTTTTTACATAGTCATTTCATACATTGCCATAATAATATTGAAAAATAAACGTATAAAGCCGTGACAGATACAATTCAAATACTGATATTGCTATCAATAAAACATTTGCAACTTTTATCATTTACTGTAAATGTGCAGCATATTCAAATTTTGCTCAGTGTCAGTGCAAACACTGGAGCCTTGAGCTGCTGAAGTATCTAACAGTTATTCAGCCACAAGCTATTCAGAGGAGGTGTCAGGAACATATGGTCTCTGAATGGAAGTCTTGGGAGAGTAAAGAGTGTTTGGGGCTGACTGTTATTGAGGTAAATATCTCTCCTGATGTATCAGGTTAAAACAATTAAGTTATGCATGATTACAATGAAAATATCACAGCCTATGTTGGGGATAAACAGCGTCTTATTCATTTGGCACTAGAACACACACACACACACACACACACACACACACACACACACACACACAGCAGTATGATTAGAATGGTATCATTGTCATGTCTGTCAAAATGGTAATAACAATAACAATGTTTTGGTGTGCATGTTTAATGAAAGCTGAATGCTTCTAGGCAAAGTTTTAGTTTTAGTCTTTTGTAGCAGATTTGGAATGAGAAAAAATCGCTGAAGTAATATGGACAGTATTCAAACCAAACAATGGATATCCAGTCCTGGGTGTGACAGCATATCATCCCATGTAAATATAGCAATGCATCCAGAAAAAGGTGGAGATGGATTTTTATTCATTAATGCATTGAGTGCATTATTTATACCTGTAGGAGGCAAGTGGTTCCCTGAACTCCACACTGTTGTTCCTGCGGACATTGCTGTCCTGGGTGGTATTTCTCAGTGGGCTGCGTGAGCTGCTCTTTTCTGGACTCTGCTGACTACGCCCCCTTCGCTTTGAAGACCCTCCATTGTCATCAGCTTGTTGTCCATCTGTGATAGAGTTAAGTAAACACAGTTATGGTTAAAGTGTAGAAATGAACTGATCACATTTATAATCCTATTAAAAGTATCTCTACATGTCATAACTCACCCCTGCAGCGGACTGTCTTGGAGGACTTTTTCCTGGGGGGGTCCATGACAGAGTCCAGGAGCACCCCTGTCCCTGGAGCTGCCTCTAGACGGTTTTCTATATGCCGCAACTACAGAGCGAGAATACACGTCAGACTTCATCATTCTCACATACGAATTGTATTTCATAACTGTTAAGAAATGGTAATTCTATCTGAGAGGCTCTACAAACAAACAAGTCATTCAGCAGAAAATTGTTAGAGGTTTACTTACAGCAGCTTTGGACTGAGCCAAAGTTTTCCATGCAGTTGTCAGCTCTGACAAGGAGAAAGAGAAGACATACATTACCACAAGTGATACTGTGCAGGTGCTAACAATTCCTATGAAATATGTACTGTGCAATATGAATTTCAGGATTCAAATAATTGAATATAATAGCAAAAAATACAGTATTTAAACAAACCTGTGCCAACATTGTGATCTGTGGGCTGATGAGTGGTGCTTTTAACAGACACTTCAGTCCTCCTGCTGCTCCTCATCTCTCCCAGTCACCTGCAGCAAGTAAATTATGAAAACCCATACTGAGCAAAGGTGAAAGTGACATAAATGAGGTCACCACAAAATGTCATGAAAGTATATACTCTTGTACTCTAATGCTGTTTAAGATACCATCTGGACACAAAGGAAGCAAACTGGCAGCTAAAACCAAGGATGTCAACTGAAACCAAAACAAGGCATAACATACAGAAACAAAATTCATCAAGCACCCTTTGAACGAGAAATGTACAGAAACACACCATAGAGTCTAGAGTAGACTGTGAGTTGCAATCCACACCAAAGATGTGAACAATTAAATATAAACACTATGTGTATAGGCATAATTAGTTTCCAGTATAGCATATGTTTCTGGTATGACAGCTAGACTAATGTCTGAATGCCATTTGAAACAGGTTCTACAACGACACATTCCTCATCAGGTTTCCATGAGGGAATTGAAGCAGACCTGATGTTAGTCATACATTAGCCATGTGATGTTTACTTAAAACACCTATAATACTAGAGCACAGGTGTCTGGTCCCACCCAAGTGCTACTCTTATCAAGTCAATAACTAAATTACGTTTTACAGTTATGTTCTGGATAGGGAACCATCTTCCTGAGACAAACGCAATCACTTTGATAAGTTAATTGTACCATGGATCTAAAAGAAAGTCTGGCCTAGTCATTGTGGGTGTTTTGCCGTCATATTTAACACTCCTCCAGTCATAAGGAGTCATGCCTTTTACTCATAACAATCACGTGACACAGCCCTGTGGTGGGTCTGAGACAGCAGACAGAAAGAAAACTACATTCATCTCTGCTTCCACCTCAACAGAATTTCTTAGTGACAGTCCTGTCCATTAACATATAGTCACACACTGGTGACCATAATTACAAACACTCAACACAATATTTCAGAGAGTGTTTATCAAATGACGTTTATTAAACCAGACAGTGGCCTATCTTTTACCTGGTATTGGATTCCAAATGGGTCTGAATCCAAAACGTATGGTAAAAGAGCTCAAAATGGCTAAATATGTATACTGGTGAACTATTAACGTGTTCAAGTTGTCATCTTGACTTTCAAGATAAGCTGACGTCGGCTACTTTAGGCAAAGTTGTGACTAGAACTGAAAAGTGCACACGCCAGCATTACATGAAACACTTCTCTGTTTGAAGCTAACTTGGTGTTAGTCATTAACGTTTGACTGGAAGACAGTCTTACTACCAAATATGTCTGGTGATTTAGACAAGTCGACAATAAAAGAGTCAACAAACGGCGAGCTTGATCCAAGACTACAGGACTCTATGTACTATAGTCCTGTGTTGCTGTCATAGCCAAAAAATCCTACAGTGCATTAAGAGCTAAATAAGTTCGTTAACGATAATATATTGAAATGTTATACCCGTCGGATGAAAGGTGTACTCGTGAGCGACATATCAGCACAGATAAAGAAGATGTCGGGGTAGCGTTAAGTGACAAAAATAAACTTTCTCCGATGGTTCGGGTCATTTTCCCATGAAAGTAAGTCCAGCCATATAAAATCCAAGATGGCGCATAATTTCTTCTTCGCTCACTGACTGTAGCGATGCTCGACAGAAGTCACTCGTTGCTGCCGCTTATGGCTGGACGTTACAGTACAAATACACTCATTGAGGGACATGACACTGTTGCAATATAGCTTCCGACCACTGATGTCACCACTGTGTAAAGGGCTGCTTTTCCACCCCAGCCGTAAGTTGAGGAAGAAATAATTTGCCATCTTTGACTTTACATGGGGTTGTATTGATTTTAACTTTGATCACCCTCACTTCACTGTTGGAAGTCGTGTTTTCATCATTTTACATCCATCGGGCAACGCCCTTTTGTCGCCGGATGGGTCGCTGGGAAGTGTACCTTCTGTTCAGCGACTTTTTGATTTTAACATTAGTGTGTATAACATCGGGAGCCTGAAAGAAGTGGCTTTACAACGACAGAGTACATTGGGACCTGTTCAAGGGCTACTCAACAGCTGGCTGGCGTTGATGTTAAGGACAGGGCTGTTGTATTTAGCATAATAAACTATAACATTGTTAAATTAAAGAGTATGTGATGGCCCTATGACTTTCCACGTTATAGTCAACAAATGAGCTGTGACAAGGCAATGACTGAAACACCCTGTCCAGGAATTACTCGACCCACAATCGGACATAACAAGCCATCGTTAATCTACTTTCGGGTGGGAGCTATCAACCAGAGTATAAATGACTTGTAATGACCTGATAATTGTTAAAACAACCTCAACTTTTAAAACAGCCACATTCCTTTTACTCGTACAATTGTTGCACGTCAAAAAAACATATATCTGCAACTCATAAAAACATCTAACTTCGAGGCGACTTATTTCGAAATGTCTTCGGTCCAGAGAATAGTCGGGGCCGCCAACTCAAGAGAGTTGATGTTACCGCTAGCTGACAGGAAAGTCATGAATAAACTTAGCTAAACTCCTCTTTGGAGAGACAGAACACATACCTTTAGGGAAACGATCCGATGTGTCTATTCGGCCACATTCATGCCGACGTCCTCGTAGTAAGAATATCCAAACTTCTCCGGACTTCTTCAGTTTCGTTCAGCTGTCTGTTTGCTAACGTTAGCCGGCTAACGTTAGCGAACCAATGTTAGCTAACAGTTGTGCCAACTAAGCTAGCAACTTTTTCTAACAGCATGCACCCATTTTTGTTGTCTCAGCGTTTGTCCAGGCAACCAAATATCCAATCCGGCGATGAGATTTATTAGAATAAATGTCACTACCCGCCTCTGAGGCTGCCTTTCCCGGGTTACTATGTTGATGTTTCTCTACGGTGAAACTGGGGTATCCAAGACGGGTAGGAAACTGATAGACTGAAATATCGCGAGAGCTGGACCACGTCAGCTGCTGGAAAGCCCCACCCCACCGGACACAGCCATACAAAATACAAATACATACAAAAATCAAAATAAATAAACACATAATAATAATGATAATGATTTTATTCTATCCGTATAAAAACACACTTTCATTAGTTTTGTTGTTAGGCTCATATGAATTAAAGGGTCTTTTTGTTAAAAATCCGATCGTGGTAGGCTAATTTGTGATTAAAAACATAAAAAAACAACAACATTTAAATACAAAAATCAGTTTTAACCTTAATTTAACCTAGTTGCTGTTGTTGTTGTTGTTGTTGTTTTAGAATTACAAGATTTTCTTTTGCTGTGAAAAGTGGGCTACTGTCATACATTACTTACTGGCATCTGCTTTTTTAGGGCTAAATCATATTTTTCCATAAGGCTGATGTTAAGGGGCATGAAAGGTAACGATTTGTATCCGTACCTGTATTTATTTAGGTAATAAGACACAAGGGGTTTATACAACAGGCAAAATACGCAATGAGTTAACTCTTCAAGTTGTCTTTTAAAACTTTTAATTAAGTTGTCACTCTACTTTCCATGCTTATAATAGACATTTGGCGCACATGTGTTATGCATATTGGTCTCCTCAGCAACCGCAGTTAACAGACAAGATGCATAAAGGAAGACAAAGAGAAAAAGAATAGACACTTTTAACATTTATGTGTAATAAAAAAGTTAACTGTTAAAGACAGTAAACTTGTCTGAGGTTAGAGCTGTTTGAATATGAAATTCTTTTTTAATGGGCCAACATTCATGCAGAGGTCATCTGAGTAAAAATCATTGGTTGGTTCGAAGGGTCTGGCCGGACATACAGCAGACATTACTTTATCAATTCAATTTATATGCGTTTACTGCCATCCTGCGGTTTGATTGTGTATCACACACCGAGACATTCAGACTCAAATACAGCCAAACTGCTGCAGCGCGTCACTTAAAACGCTTCAGTCAGTCATGAAAATAAATAAACTAATTACATACAATTTTGCCCACTAACCCCGAGTCCAGGTCATTTGAGTCATTCTTCATCTCAAGCTATTGCTTCATTCTTTATGTTTTTCTTTTGTGGGTTGACTTCTCATTTATCGGTCCCTATAGCAACAAATGGAGTGTGCACATAGTAAAAACGGGGGGAATAGTTTGATGAGAAGATGTGAGTGTGCTCTCTGTTAACAGGGGGGCCATAAACATATAAACTGCGGCAGCCTGGAGCCGGAGACCCAGGTTTCCAGGTTATGAGCTGCTTGTTTGACCACGCAGCAGGCAACAAGTAGGTTACCTGCGCTGAGCTGTGTGAGAGCTCCATCCAGCTTCATGCTCACGTGGAACCGAACTCACGATCACACGAACATTTCATTAAGGTTTCCTAAATTAAGGAGTGTTAATTGTTTTTCGGCTCCGGTCAATAAAAGGTGATGCATCTGGAAACTGCTCCAATCCACCTGATTCCCCCTGGCTCTCTCTCTCTCTCTCTCCCTCCCTCCCTCCCTCTCTCTCACTCACTCTTCCTTCCTCTCTCCCCCCTCTCCCTTTCACTCTCTCTCCCTCCTTTCCTCCCTCCCTCTCTCTCTGTACTGGCAGGGGGGTAGTACAGCAGACGTGGTCGTATCTGCTGCCACATTTCTATTTTTCCTTGGAAAGGTGAACGACATGGAAAGGAGTTCTCTCTTTTTAGGTGAGTAATCCCGCGCAGTCCACATGTTCTAACAGGTGTTATTTATTCATCTGTCTGACAACTGAAGCGTTTTGCTTTTTGGCAGAGGCTCTGTTTGTGTGCCACCATGAGGATCAGGGTGCAGAGATCCACAAGGAGTTTTCATTGATAATGCTCATCAAAAGGGGCTGTGAGGCTTTTGTGTTACTTGAAACACGTACAGTTTGCAGCTTTGTTTTATTGAAAAGCATGTTTATTGACACTGTAATTCAACAGTAATTAATGTTTTTTGTGTTTTGCCTTTTGACTCGTCTGTGTCCAGGAGACTGTGTGGGGCAGGTGCATGTCTTTTATTTCCTCAGTGTTCGACATGAAGCTTTTAATTTCAGCTCCAACACCTTGGCTTGTTGTATACTTAATGAGCATACAAAAAAAATCAGCAAATTAGCAATCTAGCAGACTGTGACAGAGCACTATTTTCTCCTCACTTTGGCTGGTAGCAGTGCAACAGGATGAGGCAGGAGGCAGGTGTCCTTACCTGACAGAAGAAGATTCAAATCTTTGTAATTAGTGTGTTGCTCTGAGTGACAGTGCAGGTGTCAGTGTAAGGGCCACGTGAATTAGGTTATGCTAATTACCGAGTGGGCCCAGACCTGATAATGATAAAATTTAAAGTGTCGGAGAAGAAAAATCTCCCCAGTTCAATCTCCGAGGCCGCGATCATTAACTCAAGGAGAGAGGAATTAATTAAAGATGAGAAAATCGAGACTACATTTACTACAGTTAATAGAAAAGAAGTGCGTGTCTGACAAGTTGCTAAGGGTGGCTGGATACTTAAATGCCTCGATTTTCTTGTGTCATCCATCTGTCACCCTGGCTGTTTGTCCTTCTCTGACCCAGGACTTCATTAATGTTATCTTCTTGATCTTCTTGAAAAATGAACTCTCATTAAGGCGTGCAATGATTAGATAAACTAATTCATCAGAAGTAGCACAACAGCCTGTTTTCTCATGCCATAGGAGTTTGACAGTAAAGAAAGAGGGTTGTGATAATCATAGTTTGTGTTATAGATGACAGGCTGCTGGAGGCAATCACTGTGTTGCTGGTTGATTTCATCACGACACCTCTTACTTTTAGCCGAAGTTCTGACATGCCTTCTCCTACAAAACCCAGACCAGGTTTAGTCGCAGAATACGAAGAGCTAATCAGGTGATCTTCTTCTAAATGAGGATGTTGACTGATCAATTCTCATTCTCTGGAGGGCCTTTTTAATTATTTCATCACATTAACATTAGTCACTTAGCTCCCCAAATCGAGTTTAACTACATTCTCCTCTTATTGTCTTTTGTTCATCTATTCTCATCAAGTGCTCTTATTGTCTCGATTGAATAACATCACTCCTCTTGGAAGGGGTACAAATTGGTTTTCATGGTGTATAAATTAGTGCCTCTATTCATCGTAAAACTGAACATGCCTGTACCTCTTGAACTGAAACAAGCTGCGTGTGTCTTGGACCACCGACAGTACATATATTTATAATACTGAATAATTGTGATTCACCACTTGCAAAGATGATTAATACAATCTTTTATATGCACTTGAATGTTTCACCGCATTCTGACAGCCTTAATGTCAAACTGTTGTCAAATAAATATGTATGTGGAGTGCGTCCACAATCGAATGCATCCAAAAACAGATAAATCCTTCAATGCATTAATAACAACAGAGCTGGGAGCCCTCAGAAATGCTTAATGTGAGTTTATGGTTTGAAGAGATTGAAGTGGGTTATTGATAAGAATTCACCAAGGACAAAAGGAATCAATTTTATCTTAATCAATCTTTGATATTAGGTTCTGCTGATAGTTTGTGGGGGATCAAAAATACTGCTGGTGAATGTAAACTACATTCTAATGTAATTACAAGTGCTAACTAGAACCATACATGGTTACTTGGCTTGTAGGAGAACCCCTTTTAGTTGTAAAGGTCTCCTGGAACCCTTTTATACAGTCTTTGAACCAAAGTCAACCAAGTGCTGGCTCTGGGCTGGGGCTAGTTCTGGTTCAGAGATTGGCTAACATGTGAACTTCTGAAGAACAAGGTTGCTTTTCCCAGCATTGCTAGGAACAACTATGGTGGACTACACTGACTCTTTACAAGTGTGGCTGTTGACTTTACTTACCTACATTGGCTTTCAAACATGACTGGTCTTCAGACCAATGCTGCTTTGATTAGTGGAAACAGTCAAAGTCTTTCATGTTTTCTCCCATGGATAAGTTAGAACGCGCTTCACTAGCTGTGGTTTAAAGATGGCAGTCGTAAAAGGTTTGGTCCTTTGTCACGATAACCTCGCCCACAGCCCCTGACGTAAGCGGTTCTTTGTTCTTGCAAGTGTTGGTGCCACTCTGGAACCAGTTTCCCTGGCCTGGAGCCAGTTCTATGGATGTCGAGACACAAAGCACTAGTTCCAGAGTAAGCATTGGTTCCAAACCAGCACCTGAACCGCCTCAGTCAAAAGAGGGTATGTTATGTTACAATTACCAATGTTTAAATTGAGAAAACATTTACAAATGTTTAATAAGTAAAAAAAACATTTATTTAAAAACCTTGGAGAAATGATGGATAGAATCTTTGAGTATAAACCAACAGGGCAGGAGAGGCTGTGTAGGTCTCGGGGGAACAGGTCAAAGTGAGTTTTAATACCAACATGTTAAGCAAACCTTGAGGAACTAGTTCTTTCAAAACGGGCTGTTTGGAAAGAAATTACTCTTGATGGAACCTCCGGTCTCACAAAGAACCCTGAGTGCCTCACGAAGTGTCATGGCTTTGGGCAGATTTTTTTTTCTATTAATGTGACCACATCTTTGTCAAAAATCACTAGCAAATGCATTTATTTTATGTATTTTGCCTCCCACTCCAATGCTGCTGCTGTCAGGAACAAGTGACCTTGCTTTGAGTTATTGCTCAAAGCTGCTTTGATAGAAAACATGGCTGCAGCTGTGATCAAACTTTCCAGTTTTGTGGTCCAAACTTTGCTTCAGCTTATGCGCTACATCAGTGTGATTTGTTTTAGTTGGCTGAATCTGTTTCAGTTTACAGGTAAAGATTTAATGACAGCAATGTAATATTATGACACTGTGCTCAGTCGTATTGAGCTTGACTTTGGATCTGAGTAACAGAGTCCAACAGATTTCTATTGTTGCGACTACTTTTCACAGTTCACAAGATTAACATATATTAATGCAGGGCCTGTTCAATACATGCTGTTCATCAGAGATTATCTGATAACAGATCCAGTCTTAAACCTCCTGAGCTGCTCACAGACTTATTGGGGCTGCCCTTATATGATCACTTATTTTATAATAATGATTTGAATTTCGATGATTAGACCCAGACCACAACAACAAATCAGTGCATCTCAGAGCAGCTGAGTGATCGTGAGCATGCTAGCCCCTTAGGCTAATGTTAGCCAGAATACTGCATGCTGTTGACAAAAACTTGAACCAATTTGTTGCAACACACTAATCTCCATCTTCAGTCTAAAGAGCCATGAAGCCAAAGCACAAAAGCCATGCCTCTGATGTTGCAAAGAGTGGTGTTGGCTGTTTATTCAAAATGTATTTATATTGAACGTGTTGCGTGTCGAAATTGCACCAAATTCGACACCGCACTTCCCTGGGTGTTCAGCAACAAGCCTGCGTAGTATAAAGTAGATCAGAAAAACAGTTCTCGAGGTATGCGAATCACAGACTGACAGAGATTTCCTGCTTTGTAGGTAGATATATACCACCACATGTCTCACATTCTTCACACACATCAGAACCAGTAAAATCAGGGTTCATTATATTTATATGTTTTGCGTCATTTTCAAACACAGGGTTGTTTCACCTCAGCTCTGATTTTAGGAAAAAAATGTTTAATTTTCTTTAGGACTTTATTCTCTGACAATTCCTTTCCACAGAATTAAATTCCCGGTTAATGTAATTATTTGATATTTATAACATTAGGTTATTCAATTTTATGGACTACCAGTCAGAAATCTTTCCTTGCCTCCTTTTTCACCAAACATCTAAACATCATTGAAATTTTACGAGACGTTCACATATCAGAGTGTACTGTACATTTTCACCGACTTGTTCCCCCAAAGCCCTCTTGTTTGAAAAATAGTCCACTATTTCAACAACACCGAATTCAAGACCTTAAAAACAAACAGAAGCAGATGATTGATGCTTTTTAATGGCTTTTACCCTGCTCTGCACTGAGTATTAGATATTTCCACTTGTGTTATTTTCTTGTATTACTTCCACACATTCTCTTGCATGTTTCAGTATCATATTATAAAATAATCATTACAGCACTGGGCTGAGGTTATGCGTCATCTACCACCTTATTACAGCTCCCTACC
Source organism: Sparus aurata (assembly GCF_900880675.1). Taxonomy (NCBI): domain Eukaryota; kingdom Metazoa; phylum Chordata; class Actinopteri; order Spariformes; family Sparidae; genus Sparus; species Sparus aurata. The sequence goes on along the minus strand of NC_044197.1, from coordinate 15,376,405 downwards.
TTCCAGCTGATCCCCATGAGGTTACTTTACCTTCCAGTGACACAACAGTGTGGTGGGTCTATTAGAAGTGTTGATCATTACTGATCTGATGTGTCAGCTGTGTTGAGTAATGGTCTTTCCTGGAAGGTCATCACAGCAGTAGGATCCCTTTGAGAAGTGTTTTTTCATCATCTGAAGGCTGCAGCCATGGTTTACCTGGCTGCAGTAAAAGACAAAAGGCCTGACAAAATAAATAATAAAAAACAACAAGCACAAAGCAGAAAAATGTCAGCGTTACTTTCTCTGCTGAAGCAGGTATGACTCTTAAATACCATGAATTGAAAATGATACGTCACATATAAGTTTACAATATTCAGTTCATGTCCATTAAAAGGCCAAATGTGAATGATAACACTGTGAACTAATCCACAAGTTGAGTTACCGTGTATGTCCACTGTGACTCAGGCTTGATTAAACTAGTCAATCTATTCAAACTGAGGCCATTCAGTGTAAATGGAATAATACTTACATAATTATAGTATGAAATTTTAATAAACTCCATATAGAAGGTCGGCTGTTGTCGCAGAATAATGGGTCAGAGTGGAAGGACACAGAATGATGGAAAAAATGGACAAAAGGGAATTTTCAGCGTACGGGATAAGCAAAACATGCTCTGTATTCCCCTTAACACATCTTCAGGAAGTGTTTTATCTGTGTGGACAATGTGTAGGTTGTCTATGCCATTAAATACATTCACATTTTTCCAGATCGAGACAAGATGAGGTAATAATAGAGGAAACAATAGAAGGACATGGCCGTGGGCGGAATACACTGTGCTGGAGAGGTGCAGTGGAAACTTGTTTTCTGGTTTAGCTGTTATCCTTTTATCCTTCATCAGTTATTATTGTGTCAGTGGGGGATGCACTCTTGCAAATACTCAGTGTTTTGGAAAAAAAATCATGTGCGTCAGTTTTGGATGAGACATAGGAGGAGCTGAATGAGTTTGTGCTCGATAGTCAGAGTACAGGTGTTGACATTTTGTTATTTGCTTGTTACCTTGATATTTTGGTTCTGACCGAATTATCTTAATGACTGGATGAAAAATGTGTATAACCTCGTTCATTCATGGCTCCCAAACAATGTGTCATAATGACATTCGTGATCTCAAAAGCGAAATGTCTCATCAACTTGATGAATTGCCATTAAATTTGGCACAGATATTTATATTTCTCTCCGGATAAACTGTAATAACTTTAGTGATCGTTGAAAAAGTTCAGCATTGATTTAGCATTGTTCTCCTGACGCACTGTTGGACTCAGATCTTGTGTTTTGTTTCATACTTTTTTTGTTGTTGCTTTTATTGGTTTACATTTATACAAATAACAAAAAATTAAATACACAGACGCAACAAAATATGTGATGGACAGGTTCAAAAAACTCTCAGAAGAGCTCCCTCCATCTATTCAAATGAGAAATATAAAATTATTAAGGGGAAGGGAAAGAGAGAAAGAGGAGAAAAAAAGCAAGAAAAAAAGGATTCTACACAAAATTCACACATTATTTTGTCAAACACTTTGGCCTCTGTTACCCACAATACAACTCAACCATTGACAGTGTGATTGGACATAAAGGTTCACTTCTTTCTTACTTCACGTGGGGCAACTTCAAATGCCATCATCGGGTCAAAATTTAATTTGTCCCGCACTTTGGTGTACCAGCAAACACCTGAAACATGAATTACAGTGGTAACACTGATGACCTGTGTTGTAAATCTGCTATACATCAGCCTGTCGGCATTGTCCATGTGCTTATTTACGCTTTTTCCCGCTACATCCTAGATTCAAATAATCAGTTCGTCATTAAGTTCTGCTGAAGCCTGAACACAGCCCATTCATCAGAATAAGGTTTGTCAGAGCAGGGAAACATCTGAAACATGCAGGACGGGGAGCCACCAGGAACAGGATTGAGAGTTACTGCTCTAGATGTGGTCGTGTTAGTCAGAATCAAATCAAATTAAATCAAATACATTTTATTAATATATCCTAAAATCATGGGCTTTACAATTTGTACAGTGAATGACATCCTCTATAATTAGATACGATAATTAGCAGTAAAAAAAAAAACCCCTAGTGTGTAGAAATATCATCCAAGTTTTTTGTCTCTTTGTTTGTTGAGCCTTGACGCTGTATCCAGATAAGCTTTATATATATTATCCTATCACATGCTATACATTTGCATATTTGTTGCTCCCATTTGGTCGCTTTAATGCACCATGGTGTGTAATAGAAAGTTGTAAATTTAAAATGTAGACATTGGCACTGCCTAATGCACTCTATATAATACAGAACGGTAATTTGCAGCCGCTGTATTTTGAGGGAGACATTGCTCAAAGTAAAACACTAGCTGAGCAAGAGAAAAATAAGGGGACATTTGCACATTCATGTACTGCATGTCTTAATGTCTCTCCTGGATGAACTGTCTATGCAGTTCATTTTGCTGTATGTACAAGGCAAAGGAAACTGCAAAAGAACTCACAGCAACAAAAAAAATGATTGAATACCATACATTTGACTCACTTGCACCATATGTGTATACCAAATATTGTCCTTTGTCCTCATGCATTGTGGGTAATGTAGGCAACAGGTTTAGAAAAGTCCACTGGTCAAGCATTGCACAACTATAACACTGTTGGACTCATGATGGACAACTTTGAAAAATGTTTTAAATCGATACAGTAGAACAACAGATAGCCTTTCTTTATGCACATCCTCAAAACTTGATGCCTACATTACCCACAATGCAACTTAGCCACTCGGAGACATCACTGGAGACAATTTTTCAGATTACATGCGGCTTTCTCTGGAGCCAAAAAGGGCTTTATACTACTTTTTTCACATATGAAGTGGTAGTACGCCAATTGTAAACCCACTTTAATGTGTAAAACAAAAAAATGTGTTACCCTTTAAGCAGCTCTCAAGATTTCCTAACAGTGCAGTTGAATCTCATGCGCCTTGTACAAACATGACAGTTATTTTCAGCTGGCTCAGATTTTACGCCCGATTTCCTTTCAAACTCATCGGCCATTAGAGGAGGTTCAGGTGACATAACATATCCTGACACATGTTTGGCGATTCAGCCGGTTGACGTCCAGGTTGAAAGCGAGATACGATGTGAAATCAGGCAGTTGCGTGGGCTGCTGGGGGCAGCAGGTGTGAAAAGCTTCCTCGCCTGCCTCAGCCTCCTCTTCATTCCTCATTAGTAACCTTCCAGACACCTGGCTGTCCAAGCAACTTGGCCTCTCTAATATTGTGATTCAGATTTAGTCAGTGACTCACATACACTGCTGCTTTTATCCAGCCTAAGTAAAGGCAAAGACACCACACAGCTGTGACTGACACATTAGATGTTTGAGAACAATTTCAGATGATAGCAGTATGAAAGCTTGGTGACTAAAGCTAATCAACAACCAGCCTCTTAAAAGCTAATAAGGGGAAGTATATCAAACCACAGTCAATTTCCATGGCACTATGGTTTTGATAATTGTGTCTAGGCAGCCACAGAGAAAGCAGCTGAGCCTTGATGATGTGAAGTGTGGGTGTTTTTTTAGAGATCTGTGGTGAAGGTCTTTGGACTGGTGGGTTGGGTCTGGTTGCACTAATGGTAGTGATAATGATTGCATGAGGGAGTGTGAAGGTTTTTCAAAAATATGAGCTGTTATCTTCGCCTAATGTTACAGTTCTTCTCCTCATACCTGCTGTGGGGAAATTCTCCTCGTTGAAGTTTGAGAGTTGCTAATTATATGAAGAATTACAGACTTGGTGTGATGAATCTCGACATTACATGCAGTCTTTTCCTGGCTGTTCTTAAAAAAAGTCCATCCCACCGGCACCTTTAAAGACCACGTAGAAGACCAGATTCAACTTGTTTATGGGCTTGGGAGGTGCTGGTAGATGGATTTTATCACCTTTGGAAAGAGCCGGGAGTTTCCAATATATTATAGTATATATTTCATATTTATCAGAATCAGAATCAGAAATCCTTTAATGTCTAAATTTGTTTGTCACAGCAGCGACAGAATATTACAAAAACAGAAACATATTATAAGAACAGAAACAATAGCAAAAATAAGCAATAAAATTAAAAAGGGAAATAAATAGACATATATACATATTTACATGATGTAGTGCAAAATTAACAGCATTTTTTGTTTTGTTTTGTTTTTGTAAATTTAACAGACAGGTATGAGTGATTTTCTTACCTAACTCTCGAGAAGAAAAGAAACAAGTGTATTTTCTAAAGTTTTGATGAATAGAATGTGAGTCTGCTTTTTCAGCCAAGTATGATTAATCATACAAGGACTATGACTCATTTTCTCTTGATGTACATACAAAGGGGTAGACATAGCAGCTAAGACGAAGAACAACAAAGTTGAAGAAATTAAGTAAAGAATAAACAGGACAATTAGGTTGATATGGTGTAGGTAATAATGTGAAAAGATGGGTAATGTATGTATTTATATATTAGTAATCAGAATCAGAAATACACTATTGATCTCTGTAGGATACATTTCATACGTTACAGTTGCTCCTTCTAGAATAGAAACGTACACTCCATAGATACAAACCAGATTCAAATAGAGTAAGATAATACAACAAGAGAAATAATAGAAGTTCTACAAATAAAGTACTCAAATATAAAAATAACTGTAAAAACTGTGTACATGAAATTATGATATGTGACAACTAGCATATATGTTTATCTACCTTTGCATATACACATCTTGAAGTAGAAGTACTAAAGGAAGTAGAGATAAAGATGTGTGCCTTAAGTAAACATATGTGCCTTAAGTAAAGTAAATAAAGTATGTGCCATAAACAAAATATATTTATATATGTCCAACGACATAAATAAAACATTTATATGCAAGTCAACTGTAACTGTTAGTAACAAATTCTTCCTTGTGTGTGACCCAAACAGGATCTAAACTCGTCCCATAAGGTTCAGTTTATGTCTGTTTTTCTTATCTCATTGTGTGGATCTCACTAGCAGATGGTAGACGACTATAAACAGGTCAAGGGAGGGCCTCAGTATTGAATATACTGTAGGTTACATATGGCATGCACATATAAGCACAGTCTAAATGACCTTTACGTAAATGCAACATAGATGATCCGAGTATGCAGGTTGTTTGCTGATAAGAACTGGATTGACGCAAAGAGCAACCTTGTGGCAATATACAGTCACGGTTTATTGTCATATATGCTTCATGCAGACATAACACATGTCTGTGTCTGTTTTAGTTGCTTTAATCTTCCATAAGACTCCTATTCTTGAAGTCTTTACTAACCATATTTGTCTAAAGATATGCACTTTGTCTACCCTTTATAGTCCTGTGAATAGGTTTTGGTGTTTAAATATTTATACCAGCCTATTCCATTTCAGCTGATCGTGAACATGGCACCCTTCTGATACAATTTAATTTTCTTCATGTTATGGCTTGGCTCTTTTCTGGCAGTATCATAGCCATACCCAACAGTCTGTACTCAAACACCCCTATATATCAGCTAATCGTGTTGGCATTCCTGTTCAGCCGGTCTGAAAACATAATTTGCAAAATGGATTCAGTAAGCACTGGATCAATGGTGGTTCTCCTGCCATTTTTCAGACAGTGCTCCTCCTGCCAGGACTCACATAATGGACAATTGTTATATATATTCACTTCTATATATTTCGCTGGCCTTTTCTGAATGAGTTTCACTCTAAGGGCAACATTTAGGAGTGCTCGGTAAACCATGGGGAGAAAAGGAAGAGGGCAGAGCAGGTGTTTTCCTTCTCTGTTGGGAGCTCATATTCAGCAGCATTGTCATTTCATCTATATATACCATTAAACCCTCCAGAGAGACAATGGGCATGTCAATCAGAAACTATACAAACATCACTAATTGTTTGTCTTAAAAAGAAACGCTGTACAAGTATGCTTTAAGGATTTATTTGTAATTAAATGATGTATTGTAGGGTATGTCATTCAAATAAAGCTACGACCATAAATGTAGTGATAAAAAGAAATAATTAAAAATAACTTTGGCAGGGGTGGAAATTAACCTAATCCAGGTATTAAACCTGTTTTAACAACTACTGTCTGACTGTCTCATTGTTCATCTCTTGTTACCATAGATTAAATTTGTTTGTTTTTTTCTTTTGTTTATTCTATTAATTTATTGATTGACTTTTCTTTCTTTTAATCATTGTTTAGCTGCTCTGTTTTATTGGTATCATTCATCATCATTATTGCTATTATAAATTCTCCCTGCCACTTAATCTTGTTGTTGTATTTGTTAAAAAATGTTTTACTCCAACTACAATTATTACAACAACCAGAGAGGATACTGGTGTCCTCACTTGGTTGTGAAAGTTTTGTTTGCCATATGTGTGATTGCAATGTCTATTATATGCATGTTGTTTAATCACAAAAAAGCAAACTAATGTTCCATAAAAATAAAGAAAAGAAATTAGCTCAGATGAAAATTGTGAGAAGCATGGTAGTATGATATTTCCCTTCTAAGCCAATTTTTTTTATACTAAATACAATGTTTGATTGTATTCTGAGGTAATATTACTTTTTCAAGTTCACCAAAAAAATCATTATTTTTGTGATTAAAATGAGTAAATTAAAGCAACATGATGTAACTTTTTTAGCTGAAAATATCAGCTTCAGAATCATGTTGATGGTACAGTGTCTCAGCCACTCCACCTCCCATCACTTGTTTCTGCACTCTGTAACTTCAGTGAGAGAGTCGGATCATAGCATTACATACAGTGGGGCAAAAAAGTATTTAGTCAGCCACCAATTGTGCAAGTTCTCCCACTTAAAAAGATGAGAGAGGCCTGTAATTTTCATCATAGGTACACTTCAACCATGAGAGACAGAATGGGGGGGGAAAGAATCCAGGAAATCACATTGTAGGATTTTTAATGAATTAATTGGTAAATTCCTTGGTAAAATAAGTATTTGGTCACCTACAAACAAGCAAGATTTCTGGCTCTCACAGACCTGTAACTTCTTTAAGAGGCTCCTCTGTCCTCCACTCGTTACCTGTATTAATGGCACCTGTTTGAGCTCATTTGGGAGAATGTCATATGGTCAGATGAAACCAAAATAGAACTTTTTGGTAAAAACTCAACTTGTCGTGTTTGGAGGAGAAAGAATGCTGAGTTGCATCCAAAGAACACCATACCTACTGTGAAGCATGGGGGTGGAAACATCATGCTTTGGGGCTGTTTTTCAGCAAAGGGACCAGGACGACTGATCCGTGTAAAGGAAAGAATGAATGGGGCCATGTATCGTGAGATTTTGAGTGAAAACCTCCTTCCATCAGCAAGGGCATTGAAGATGAAACGTGGCTGGGTCTTTCAGCATGACAATAATCCCAAACACACCGCCCGGGCAACGAAGTAGTGGCTTCGTAAGAAGCATTTCAAGGTCCTGGAGTGGCCTAGCCAGTCTCCAGATCTCAACCCCATAGAAAATCTGTGGAGGGAGTTGAAAGTCCGTGTTGCCCAGCGACAGCGCCAAAACATCACTGCTCTAGAGGAGATCTGCATGGAGGAATGGGCCAAAATACCAGCAACAGTGTGTGAAAACCTTGTGAAGACTTACAGAAAACGTTTGACCTCTGTCATTGCCAACAAAGGGTATATAACAAAGTACTGAGATGAACTTTTGTTATTGACCAAATACTTATTTTCCACCATAATTTGCAAATAAATTCTTTAAAAATCAGACAATGTGATTTTCTGGATTTTTTTTTTCTCATTTTGTCTCTCATAGTTGAGGTATACCTATGATGAAAATTACAGGCCTCTCTCATCTTTTTAAGTGGGAGAACTTGCACAATTGGTGGCTGACTAAATACTTTTTTGCCCCACTGTACGTTGTTACTTCAACATACCAGTTGTCTTTGCTTTGACAGAATGAGTTTTGTTTATAGTGAGTACCTACATTACATCTGACAAACTGTTACAGACTGATATTTTTTAATATACAACAGTGGTGTTACACTCAGGCACTGTGGGGGGTGCCAAATCACATAAAATGTAGATTTCTACATAATTTTGCTTGACATTTTTTCAGTTTTTTTAAATTTCCTCAGTTGAACTTGCATTTATTGTTTTTGGACTCTTGATGTGGCTAAAGCAGCTCACCTGAACATTTAGATCAGCAGTGTGACCAGATGGCTCGCTTATTTTAGCTCTAATGAGCTGAGCCATGCCACCGTTGCCCCAGGAAAAGTTTGATGATTACATTTCAGTTATTTGTTTTATCCCAAAATTTCACTTTCTGCCTCATGAATTTAATTAGTCAAACTGATGCTGTTTTATTTGTGCTCTAGTAAAAAAAGTCCCAGGAAAAATGTCTCTCATATGAACTTTGGTTTTGCAGCTTCTCATCCTAAGGCTTCTGGCTCATCAAGCAGGATTATTCAGTTGCATCCGTTTGTGCAAAAATGCCGATATGTGGAGGTATTAACGGCGACCTCTTGAAATCAAGGAGGTGCTGCTTCTTGCACAGGTGATGACATCACATCATCCACTAAAGAGGATCTCTGGCCATTAGTATTTCATTTATAGCAGTTTGTCCACTTATCGACAGCAGTCTAATTAAAGGCTCTCAGGGTACGTACAGCAGTCTGATGGATTTTAAGATCAAGATGGTTAAATAGCTTTTACCCTTTAATCTTACATGCTCTATACAACTCCACAACATCCTCTTTTATACTGCTCAATGTCCTAACCACGCAAATTAGTTGCTGCACAACTGATTCTCTCACAGGGACTGTAAAACCCCAAATCTATCATTCGGCTAACTAAAGAGCTCGATAAAGCTGCAGCAGGAGGAATGCTTTGTGGCATGTCAAGCAATAAGATGTATTGTGTGCATGTCTTGCTTAGCACATACTCAAAACTAGACTCCTCTTTGAGAACAGAACAAGTGTTTACAAAAATTACTCCGTCTCTTCCTCTTCCCTCTTCCTAATTGCACCATTAAGCACAGCACTGGCAGGATTATACGATTATTTGTTTTGAGGGCTGCATTACAGCTTATCTAATTGGTTCTGATGCTCAGAGGTAATATTTTAAACTGACTAAAGACAGTCAGGGCTGTTGGGCCATTGGCAAAATGCCTCGAAGGGTTAGCTGATCAAATTCATACTGACACAGACGCTACATCTTTACAGGATTTTGACTGAAGTAACCATAATGCAACACCCAAGCATAAACTGAGTGTCTGCACCTGCATGTGAATGATGTTCCTCCATCAAATCTGCACCATGGGTGAAACACAAAGCTGCAATCTGTGTCTGTTTAGTTCACAAAAATGATAGTATTTGTATACAATTTTACAGTACACTTGAAATGGCGTAAGTGTTGAAATAACAGGCTACCTAATTTTCTTTGTTTAGTTATTTTCCACTGCCATTCCCTTACTGGGAATCCACATTAAAAGGATCACATAAGCAGCATCTAAGTGCTATTGTCTGGTCTGTGCACTACAAACCATCTTGAACCTCTGTTGGTCCGTCTGTGTTCTCAGAATCAGCTGTCCTGTCAGCAGAAACTCCTGAAGGCTCCATATGAAGAAAAAATAGCGTTGTTTTTACTCATTGGTTTGAATCTACGATGAATCCAAAAAGTTAATAGCAACTGTCCATAGTTCATAATTACTGTCCCGGAAGTAGGGGGGGTTGTGCTCCCACTTTTCTCCTCCGGCCCATATTCATGAGCCTGGTGTCATGTATTCTAGCAGGGACCTTTACAGAAGCGGTCTTCACTACTAGTAGTTGAGATCAAGATGAGGGCCGAGTTTGAAAATGCGTGCGGCCTCTGCCTCTGTTAAAGTGAAACTACACTGGAGAGCAGCCCCACACAGTCAACTGCTGTGTAAATCTTTGATGTCAATTAAAGTTTATACATTAATATTATGTGTCTCTCACTTGGTGTTTTCATTTCCTCTCTCCTTGCTGCAGCACTATGCTGAGATCCCGGGCAGCCTTCTCACCATGCTGGAACTGGGCTCCTCTTCAGTCAGCTCTCAGTCTCTGACAGGGGACCACAATGCTTTGGGACTACCTAGAGCCCCAATGGGGCCGGAGTGTCCAGTGGTTGGTCTGGGTACTGGGACGATGTGCGGTAGCAGCACCCCAAGGCACCATGTCCTTCCCTCGTCCCCAGTGGACTGTGAGAACTGGCAGAAGCATCGTGCAGCACTGGCCGGAGGCTCGAGCCTGTTTTCGGAGTCCCACTCCCTCCTGGAGCCCCAAAGTCTCTCGACCAGCTATGACACCCTCTACCTCCCACACATGTCTGGCCAAGCTCCTCTTCTACATCCAAACCGTCTTGGCCTGTCTCTTGATGTTGGGTCGACATTTGAAGTTGGAGGGGGAATGCTGGGGGTGGATGGAGATTTGGCGGTCAGTCCCAATGTGATCAAGAGACGTCGGGGTGGCCTGATCGAGCAGAAGGACATCGTCAAAGCCCACCAGGCTCATAAAATTCAAAGCACACCTCAGGCACGACGCAAGGAGTGGGAGTGAGTATGAGGCTGATATAAATACAGAACCTTGGCTTGCTCTTTCTTCTACCTACTAAATTATTCTGAACCTTATCCCAAATGTAATCTACAGCACCAAAGTTTTCTTCCGTACTGTTTTCAGATGCTGTTAAAGTTCAGAAACAGCTGCACGCATGTAAAATATATATAGTAGAACCAAACAAACATCATAATGTTGCACATTGAAAGACATGTTTTGATATCTCAATGTTTAATTAGATTTCAATGTTGGCTCTATGTTTGCTCTGTTCCAGTTGGTTTATTTAACTTCTCTGTGATAAGATGTAATACTCAGAATGTTTGTGGCTAGAAATCAACACTGGGACAAAACTTTATTTCATGTTGGTTCAAGACAAGTTTAATCCAAATCTATGTGAGTGCAACTAAAAACAATACTATGGTCAGCTTTGCTGTGGCCTCAATTTGGGTAATGGCATAAACTGTTAAAAATCAGGATGAAACTTCTGGGTCTGAAAGTGAAGCCCGAGCCGAAGTGCCTGAAACCTGCATTCTTTCTAATGGCCAGAAGAGGGCGTATCCACTGGTTTCAAAAAGAAGTCTAATTGGATTTTAAGCTTAAGGGAATGAATTTCATTTAGTCGTTTACGGTCCAATTTAGAGCACAGTAGACAATAAGGCTGGGTATGCTTTAGGATGCCACTGTCAAGTCGCTACCACGGTGTGACCCTCAGGTTCTCAGTCTGATCCAATCACGATTACCATCCCTAGCTCCAGCCCTCTTGCCCATATGGTCACTTCTGGCTCCAAAAAAAACAAGAAGGTGACCAGCCATAATACCAATAGAGACTTCAAAGCGGTAGTCCCCAACTGCGTGACATCACAGTGGGTTTAGACTTGGGTAACACTTTTTTTTTTTGTGTAGTCCAATAAGCATCCATCTAGTGGTGAATATGACTGAGAAGCCATTATCATGTCTAAGTATTTTCCAAAATGTCAAAAATGTTTCAGGTGAGCATCCTTCTGTGGATCTGAGAAAGTCTTATGCTCATTCAGTTATAAACAGCATACTGTAACTTTACTGTATGTGCTCATTCACATGCTCTAGCATGTGAATGAGCATAATGAGTGTGTAAGTATATGTGCCCCTGTGTGTGTGTGTGTGTGTGTGTGTGTATTCACTGGTTTCCTGCCCCGCGGCGCGGAATTTCCAGCTGATTATAGCGGTGACGCCCCCCTCTGTTTCCCTGCTGAAGCTGGGGCTTCACCTCTTGTGGTGTTGGCACCCTCTGTGCCCCCTCCCTCCTTCCTCACCACAGGAACAGGATACCACATCCCATGCTAAGCTATGTCTATAGCTTAAGTGACAGAGGGGAGTTTGATGGCAGAGAGAAAGTGGCAGGTTAGATAGGACATGGATGAGGTGCAGTGAATGCAGGGAAATAGATGAGTGGGGATGAGACAAACTGTGAATTAGGAATAAGAGGAGTAATTTGAGGTATGTGAACCTTCCCTATTTTAATTTGCATTTGGTATTTAAGTCCATGTGACAGAAGTGTTGATGTGGTTGCAGGGATACTTAGTCATGGTACTACTCTCAGCCCAGTGCAATTATTACAACACTACATGACAGAGCTCCACTTCTGCTGCTGAGAGGACAAAGACCAGAGTGAGTCAGGATGCGTTACGACCATGAACATTGGCATCTCAGGGCCATTTAGCAGCAAACCCACAGCGACCTGACAGGAGGATGGAAATGAGATGTTGCACCTGAGCCAAAGTGTGCACCTGCTTTTGTTTTTCGAAGGAAATGAGTGTGATTTCAGTCTCAGCCAGAGTAATAGGTTATGAAAATTGAATCTGAGTCTTTGCCCAGCTGTCTGCAGATCTCAAGCGTGGTAATATCAATCAGTCGATCACTTAGTTCGTCCCTTGGCTCAGTTTAGTCTGTAGCAAGATATCTCAACAACTGCTCTCCAGATTGCCATGGCATTACGGTTCGGAAAATTCACGACACCCAGAGGATGGTTCTTAATATCTTAATAATTTCCTGAGGTTTCTGTAGTGGCAAGCAGTAGTCAGACCAAATTTCATTATTTGACCTACCATGCGCACAACTCACAAGTCTCACAATCCCAGAGCCGCAGCTGTCAAATCGTCTCCATGCCGTTGGTGAAAAAAACCCTGGGGTTTCGCCGGGGGGGAAATTTGCCCTTATTTTGCCTTCAAAGTAAGAGACATAAAATCACAATACACTGTAAGTGTATTTTCTTAATTTAAAGAAATCCAGAATTCAGAAAGTAATAAGTCACGTTACTTTAATATTGAACCTGACCTAACCTAAAATATTCGAATAAGGTTACTGACCACATTTTTAACAGATTGATAAAGTAACCCTCCCAACCCTGAGAATAACAAGACCATCACTATGTTTGTTGTTATTTTCTAAACGCTTTGTAATTTGTATAGCAAAGAGCAACACAACCTCAATGAGCCACTGACATTATGTCAAGTCCTATATTTTTATTGGCCTCCAGTGGGGATCTTCTCAAAAAAACACTATACAAGACTCCACTTGAGATACATGTTTAAACAGCAAACGCTGCTTTTTGTAAATTAAGACACTGAAGCACCTAATTCTGGCATCTTGTTCTGCTTTTAGCAGTTTGTGTCTGTATTTGCAGATACATGTGTTTGTGTATGTGAGTACTTTTGTTGCATTTGGCATGTGGCGATCTAGATAAAGACTTCCATTCGGAAGTGCTTGATGAAATAACAGTGTTTAGAGTTGGCATTATCACGGCCCTAATCACAGTAATCAGGCTGACTCAATCAGGCATTTCATCAGCTTCAGGACTCGACGTGAGTCATAAATAGAGTAGAGGTCAAAAGATGTTTTGGTCTCTATTTGAACTTGGTGCTGTGTGATTTTGTGTTTACTGAGTGCGCGTGTGTGTTTGTGTCTCATTTCTGAGTTACAAGGTGGCCTTGAGTGAAAGAAAGAATACCGAACCAAAACATGAATGGCACTCAACAGAGCGCATACCTCCGCCAAGGCGGCTTTCACTGTCCTGAGTTGGATGATGTGTGTTTGTGTCTCTATGTTTTCCCATATGTGTGGGTAATGATTCTGCTGCTGCAAACAAAATCTACCTCTGGGTACTAATAAAGGAACTTGAACTTGAACTTGAAGGCCTTGAGTGAAATTGAGTGAAAGAAACCTATTGGATTTGGTTTCATTCAATAAAACCTAATCCAATATCAAATACATTATTTTTTTTTTTTTAAATATCTGCTATATCTCAAGATTGGATTTTTAATCAAATTTTACTCATGAATACTAGCCACCTAATTACGGATTTTCAACAGTATCCATGCACTATTCCCTGACAAGACAGTGAAAAAAAATTTGGCCCTTTATCCGGATCTGCAACAAAGGTTAATGGGGTCTATTCTTGGCCAAGACCGATTCTCCAACTAAGTTTTGTGCAAATCTGCCCAGTAGTTTTTGTGTAATCCTACTGACAAACCAACAACCCTCAAAAACAACCAATGAAAATGGGACCTCCCTGGAGGAAGTAATGACAATGATATTTCGGGTAGTGCCAATTATTGAAAATAGTCCCAATTTCTCATACACGGTAATCACATTGTGTTTGCACTAAAACGTAGCCCATTACAATTTGAGAGTTCTGCCAATTGAAATGTTGAAATATGTTTTTTTTACAGCCGCAAACCATCAGCTTGGTTACATTTCATGGTGCTGTGTCATAATTATCCAGACCCTAAGTAAGACCCTCATTATCGGGACCCCCTTTTCCAGAACGTTCTCAGTGAAGTAAAGAGAGCGACAGTGTAAAGGAAGAGCTGCTGGCTGTGTAGGAGATATGGTTCATTTGAATTTTTGCCAGCCAGATATTCAAGGCGGTTAGAGTAGTTGTTAAACTAATGGCAGCATATGCTAAATCCATGAGTCATTAGGCTGAACTTGGAAGCTGAGCCAGAGCAGAATCCTGACTGAGTTTCCAAGTGACAGCACTTTGAATGAGGCTCTACACGCAGGATGATTTTTATTGTATTATACGGTAACAACTGGTAGCCATTTTGTGACGTGTAGATTGTGTGTTCATGTGTGTGAAGGGTTCCTGTCATGAATCAGTTCCTTGATTTGATCTGTTTTCCATTTCCCCAGGTCCAGTGTTACACTGGCATCTGAGTTTTTGTCGTCTCCTGCTTTGAGTAACTCCTCTGTCTGAGGGGCTGTTACACACTCCTCAGCTCCACCAGCACACTTTGACAGTAAAGGAACAGAGGATGAATGAGAGTGAAGGGGCTCAGCGCAGTGATGATACAATAGCAACAGCTCTACAGTCTAACAGTCTCCTTAAAGAGCAAATTAGAGTAAATAGTAAACTTTTTTTGTGCTTTTTCTCCTGACCTCATTTCTACACATTCATATAAATGCATTGTATTGTCTTTTATTTTTTTGCCAACTTGGCTTTGGACCAAGTTCTTGATGTGAGGTGGAGCAGCTACAGCACCATCATTAAAACATTTTCAGTTTGGAGCCTTTCCAAAGAAACCGTTAACGTGTCAGCGCAAATACATCTGATCTGCACTCAGATTTACTTGCTTCATATCAGAGCTGTATGCTGGATTTTACAGAAAGTATGACACCTCTTTCATATTTTCAGGAGGAATTTCATAGTCTTTCCATGACCTGACATTATGTCTGTTAGCTGCTGTAGTCCCTCGGCTGCAGCGCTGACCGACAACACACACACACACACACGTACATAAAAATCTCCACAGTGGAGACATATTGAGGGAGGTCAAATCAATAACTTATGTAGTACTTCACCAGTGATGTGTTCTGTAAATGCTTTGGCCTCAGTGGTTACAGATGAAAGATAAAGGCACCACCCCTCTCTCTCTGCTGTAGCCACTGTGTGCGTGTGTGTTTGTGTGGGTGTATCAATGGTGATCTGTGCCACGTTGATCCATGTCGGTTCAGTTCTCTGCAGGAGTGTTTACAGACTCGGACACGCTGTGTGTGATCTTCATTTCTCTCTGACCACAGCCTGACCGGAGCCCACTGGCTGTGCCGCTGGACAGCTATAAAGCATCTGACCAGCTCCATTGCTCACAGCTGAAGTTCGAAAATTGCTTGTTTACAGTCGAGTCCATGTTTTTCATTCCTTACACACCAAGCACACGCCTCATTATTGACCCACTGGTACAGCCGGGAGGTTCATTGGTTTATGGTTCAGGGTATTTGTTGCCGTCTGCTTGAAGCTGAGCACAGGGAAAGGCCATAACCAGATGCCTTTGCTTTTAGTGCCACAGCTCAATAGCAGTGGTCTTCTAGTCCATGCTAAAATATCTCACAGCTGCTGGATGGATTGACATGAGATTTGATGCAAGCATTTATGGTGCCCAGTGGATGAATCCTAAGATCCCCTGACCATTATAGAGACGAACATACACTATTCCCTCAATCGTCGTAATTTTTCATCCAGAACCATGATCAGATATTTTAATTTGTCCAATATTTTGGCCAGATACAGATACCTATCCCAGATATACAAACAAAAGAAAGTAACGCAAAGAAAAGATGCTTGAAGGGATTTTGAAGTGTTACAACATCAGCTACAGTGTACTTTTGTCTTCAGGGCTACTAGCTTTCTGCTGACTCTTGGCTTAATGACTTGAAGGAAGATAATTTTGTTAAAAACCTTGTGATATACTTGCTGCTATTTGGCATCAATGATTTAGCTAAATGTCTGCACAGTATCATTAATACATATGCATTAATATTCCATGCTTCTATTATGTTTGGAAATGATCAAAAATGCATTCAAGCCATTTAGATATTCATCAGAACACAGTTTTCTTTCTGTAATTATTTCTCTCATTTTTAAAGGAAGTGCTTTTTTCCTAAAATGCAGTCTGATCACTGTAATATGTTAGTTTCATGTCTGTCTATCTTTGATCGTGTTTGCTTTACAGAGAAGAGAAGCAATACTTTAGTCGGAAAACAGTGACACCACCTCTAGTTTCAATCTGTCTGCTTCCCTTGGTGTTTGTCAGCCCACAAAGCGTTTGTTCTGAGGAGTGTCTGCACCCTGCTGCCCTCGGAGGGCCTCACACATCAAGGTTATTCTCAACTTGTTGAGCTGTGAGTCAGACAGATATTCAGGAGGGAAAACAGGGACTTAAAAAGTCTGTCACTCAGTCTGCTGTCAGCTCATTCACACGTCCTTTTTGTTCTCGTTTGTCTCTCAAAAGCTCAGGGAGTGTGTGTCAGATGTTTCAAACAGAGGCATAATTGGACAGCGAGGCACGCAATCTAAATGTCACCACTATTTGCTCATTCATACCAATTTCACCAAATTTGCTTAAGGGGCTTGACTGCACTTTTTGGTTATTCCTCATTGCTGTTTGTGCTACTGTTACTCACTTAAACTCAATTTGACGTCAATGGACAATTTCTGAAAAGGTCATCCCAGGCAGCGCTGCTTCTTCCATCAATGTTTTACTACTGAAGGTTTGACACTTTATTAGGCCTGACCCTTTCTAATTTCATCAGTACACAACGGAGGAAGAATCTGTCTCTCCCTGTATCGGCCTCCTTCTCCTTCATTATTGTCTCCCTGTCAGTGTCAGCCAGACACCCAGCGCAGTGTAAATGTCAGAGCTGTTTGTCATAACTGAATTATTAATGATGACACGCTGAAAAGCCATTTTCCTCACCATAAAACCATGTGTCTGTCAGACACTATGCAGAATGGAGAAGGCGGCGTTATTGGGAGAGAATGTGTGTCGAGGGAAAACTGTAGAAACTGTTTGTTCACTGGCTCACTCTGTAATAATGTTTTCATTTAATCCAAGCTGGCGTATTCGTTTTATGAGGGATGTATTTGTTTGTGCCGCGTTTTTAGGGCGGAGAATTTGTCATTTAAAATCATAAATGATATACTGCTGCATTCATTCTCGCACTCAGCCTTCATATCTAGTTAATTTCTTTGCTGTCTGTCTGTCTGTCTGTCTGTGTTCCATGTTTGGATGGCAAAATGTTGCCATCTGACACTGTTGATGACCGTCATAGAGATGGAGAGAGATCATGAGTTACCAAGATGTGAGATCTGTCAGTAGTCGATGGTGTCTGAGACTAAATGTTGCTCCAGGGTGTAAAATGAAGACATGGAGTGATCTGAAGAGTTAAGCAGTGCAGCAAAGAGGAGAGAGACGGATAAAGAGGGAAGTGGTATAAACTTTTACGACTGAATTCTTTCTTTGTGTTTGAATGACCTCATGTCACGCTCTTATTCAAGTGTTGTATAAAGCCCCTGGATTTATAAAATCAGTATTTTATCACTCTATTTATTTCACAGTTATTGTTCACTCAAGAAATTGGTGTTTAAAAATCGCTTTTGTGATGTTTATTATTTTAGCACTTAGTCTCTGATTTGATTCACGCGGTTTGCCCCCTCTTTCTGACCCCTTGTACAATCTGTCGATCTTTATGACTATCAATTAAATTAATGTATTTTATGTCGTAGAACTTAAAGCAAATACAGATCTTATTTCAGGCATTTAGCTGAAAACCTGGTTTAAAAAAAACACGCTGACTTTGAGATGAGGGAACGGGAAGTGCAAAACCGCTAACTGATTTCCAGGTTTTGGGACTCATTCTTGTTGCACTCTATGGCCAATTACATTAAGATTCATCTTCTGGGAAACATGGATGTGTGAATTAAATAATCCTTCCGCAGTTGTTGAGATTTCTCAGTCTGGATTGAAGCGGAAAACAGATTGTTATCTCCGTTTTGTGATTTCTCCTAAAGTGGTGTTGGTTCCCTCACATGGCCTATATTTTGACTCAGCACAGTGGATCATCTGCATGGCCCCATTACCTGCCCCTCATTCTTTTAGTATTACATCCTTAAATGTTACTACCATGCATCTCTGGGCTGGTGCCCTGCTTTACTGACACCAGCTATGTCTCCTGGGGAGCTCTGTATGAAATATAGCCTCACACACCGTAACAGCAGCATGCAACACATTCACATTCACATGGGCATGCACAACACACACACACTCATTGTGCAGCTGTCGAAGGCCAACTGCATATGGTTCGCAGGCACTTGCATAGATCAACATTTATTATCTCTTTAAAAATTAAAGACCATAGATGTGCTGATAACTCGCTTTCTACAAGCGATAACTGAAAATAATGTTCCCAGCTCTGTGTGGGAATGGATTTTATGTCATTTCACATCTATATTTAAGTAAGTGAGTGCACTCTAAGAAGTGTAGCTGTCTTAACTATAACTCTGGAAAATAAAATAGAAAGCTGCAGGAGGAGAGCTCAATCCACGGTACTCGGAATGATCTGAACATTTGATTAAGAAATCCATCCTTTATGGAGCCTGAAGCATCTTCTATCAGCCTCTGTCGAAATAGAAAATGAATTGATGTTGGATAATTACTTTAACTTGATTTACTCGCTCTCTGTCCCATTTCTTTGCTGGAAATACTGTTTTTTTTTCTTAGCAGTTGGTTAGCCGTTCAGGCTCAGCTATAAAAAACAGCACTTCGTGTTGACCTCCCCCACTGCACTGTGACTTGAAACCATTAAGAAGACGAAGCAGTGTGACCTGTCAACTGGTTCCACCAGTGTGTACGCATGCACATGGAAAAAATGAAAAGTTTTCATGTAATGATGTTTGAAGAGAGAAGCAACACCTTAAACCCCCCACCCACTTTAACGCTAGGAACATGCTATCAGCTAACATGAGGAAGGAAGTGATTCACGTTGCAAAAGTTACAGGTTGAAGAATTTGTTGAGGCTTTAATGAGGCTTTGTATCATCTTAGATTTTGGATAGCGTTATATGTGATATGAAATACGTGTTATCTTTTCCTGGTTTTAAAGGCTACATTACAGTAAAGAGATGTCATTTTCTGAACTCACCAGACTTTTTCTATTTGTTTTAATACTGCCCTTTAACCAGAACCATCGATTGATCTATCTTGGCTCTGACCAGTTGAGGGATGGCTACAGGACCCCTGAGGGTGTCCTGTGGTGTCTGGCACTGGGACATTCAGCTATCAGTTTAAGTTCTGTGGGTTGCAAGGTGTGGTTTCCATGGATCGGATTTATTCTGGAGCCACACGGATGATCCATTGGATTGGGAGCTGGGGAATTTGGAGGCCAGGTCGATGCCTTCAGCTCTTTGTCACATTCCTTAGGCAAATCCTGAAAAAGTATTCAAAATATTTGGTTAAAGTGGATTTTAAATCTGAGTGAGATCTGGAGTAAATATATAGAACATAATTCAATCGTGTCAGTTAAATCAAGCATATTTTAAGTGCTTTAGAGGAGAATCTAAGTTTTTCATGTATACTCGTGTATCGCGAAATAACCTAAAAATATTGCAATCATTTATAGGGCATATCACACAGCCCAATGTCCCGTTAGGGCCCTGACTCACCTGCCGGCCCGTGTTGTAGTTTTTTGCGATGTGTCCTGCGTAGTTGGTACTAGCTGGCCCTTGTTAGCGTCTTTTTAGCTGAGTGAGCATGTAGAAGCGAAGGTGGAACTGATCGCTGAGAGAAATCACTCTGATTGGCTGTTGACCCAAGAAAATCAGTGCACAAGAAGAGAAATAGACACACAAATGGAAAGGGATTTCACTCATTTAGTGTGTTTTCGTCTTATTTTTCGCCTCAGCCTCTTTGCCAGCACCATTTGCAACTTTATATTAGACCTAATATTTAATAGAATTGGCTGCACTAGAGAGAGTGTGAAAATGTGAGGCAAAAACTGCTTTATCATAACAATGGTTTGTATATCTGCAGTCCTGAGTCTTCCTTTTTCCCTTTTGAATGAGGAATACAGACCACTGCAGCCTGGTGGTGTAACAAAAGCAGAAGATACGAGCTAGTTGGCCTTCAGCTTGTCTTTGCGATGTGTTCAAATGCAACTTTTTGGCCGAGACACAGCCGATGTGAGGCTTCAGCCTTCGTCTCCACTAGCTCTTTGATGTCAGTCTGGTCTGTCTGGGCCCTTACAAAAGAAATCCAGTCCAATCATCTCTCCAGATATATTCCTTTCTATTTAAACAAACCCAAAAAAACTTTATGGAAGGATTTATTTTACATGTAAAAAAAACCTTCTTTCTTTTGGTCTGTGAGCTGTTTTGTACAAAGCTTTAATAGTGTGTGTATGCAAGGTGGTGTGTTTATGTGTTGTGTGCAGACTTGCTGAAACTGAACCAGCTGTCACATGCTTGTTTGGACATTAAAGTCCTGACACCCTGAGGAAGATCAATGTGTGCCCTGTCATAGACCTTGAATTCCCTCCCGTCTGTTTATTCAAAGCTTCAGATTTAAATATCAAAGATGATTGAGCTGTGCTTTGAGAGTTCAATGCTGTTAGCTTATTGGAGCAAATAATACCTTTGTAGTGCAACAGGATTTCTTTCAGCTGCTGATGCTTTCAAGCCAAATGGGCGCAGCAGGGAGACTAAGCTATGGCTAAATTGCCTTCTTTGGCCCCTGTTTTAGGATTACACTTCAGTGATGGGTTGTGTCGTATGTGGTCGGCATCAGGATCGACACATTAGGTGCTGTTTGAGAACAGTATGCAGAGAGACAAGCCAGAGACACGTCCGGAGTGTGTGTGTGTGTGTGTGTGTGTGTGTGTGCGCGCGCGCGAGGTATCCATCACATCCATTTCTCCCCCAAATCCAGAGGGAGCCCAAATGTTGCAGCTGCGTGACTTATTTTGCTCCAGGAGGGAGAGTAGGTCTGACAAATGGGGAGAAGGATGCTGGGTAAGCAAACTGAGCCGTCATCAATATCCAACATAGCAGCTGCAAACTGCGGCTTCAGCAGCATGTCTGTGACCCCTAGTGGAGCTGCGAAGAACTTCCTGCTGCACAGACGGGCTCATGCATGCATTCATGACACGGATTTGCGTTTAGCCTGTGAAGGAATCGTTTGTTTATATGACGACGTCATTTGAAATTGAGATGTTGAAAATGGGATATTTCCAGGAGAAGAATTAAAAAATGATTTAATTGAGAATTATTCATGCAGAGCAACAATGAGAACAGGGAAATGACGTGTCACGTATTTAAAGTTTTAAAGCTCTTTGTAGGCTGAATCATTGATAGAACAAGAAGCGGTGCCTCAGGCTGCAGACACACAGAGAACTGATGAATCACTCTTCCATCTAATTCATCTGCAGCCAAAGTTTGATTTGATCCTGTGTGTGTTAAATTAACATTGTTTAGCCCGCCAGAGGGCATTCATAATCCACAGTCTTAGTGATTCACTGCAGCCTCAGTCGGGTTTGTCTGCACAGTGTGTTTTCCCGATCAGAGAAGCTGACACTTAAGAAGCCATTAGATGATGATGTAGGGAAACACTGTAGTGTAGAGTGAAAAATCAAGCAGAACCGACCTGCAGTTGCTGGAACAGTCTTAGTGATAACCTTGGATTGGGTCCTTGGAATTTAATTTAATTTTTGGTTACAGTTCTTGGCTTATATTCAACAGCTCTATGCAAATATAACTGCTGAGTTACCTGATATTCATTCAGGTATTTGGTTGGATTTTGGGGACATTTTAAAGGTCTCTCTGACTTTTGACTCTCCTCTCCTCTTTTCTCCTCTTTTCTCTTTCTTTTCTTTTCTTTTCTTTTCTTTTCTTTCTCTTCTTCTCTTCCTCCTCTCCTCTCCTTTACCTGGTTCCCTGCTATCTGCAGGTCCTTGCACACCTCTGGGGTAAATTTACAGCCATGTGTTGACAATATTGATCTGTCGGGGCTGCCAGTTTGATTATTAACTCTCTTTTCATTCACTCTAATTTTGAGCCTGATAGATATATGGACTAATGGATGGTGTAATTTAAAAACTGAATGGCTGCAGCACCAAGCAGTCGGTGAGAAAAATCCTTATTCAGGGCTTTTTTTGATTAGCCCTGGTACTTCCATTTCACTGTATATTATGATGGATTTCCATCATCAAGATTTAATGTTGTTTTTTTTTCTTTTTGTTTTGCACCGTGTTTTTGAAATGTTTGGTCTCTGAAACCCTGCCCATTAATACAGAGCAATAGAAACATTCCCTAAATGTACTAAATGTGTTCTTTCCACTGAGCAAGAAAACATTTTACAAGCTACTTTTATGCTCTTTTCATAAGATTTTTCAATATTGTGCCTTTACAAGAATGCTTGTCTTGTCCAAGGTGGCTGTATAAAAGGAAATTGCTTTCACCAGTTTCATAACCATGAAAAAGCTGCTTGCATAACCTTATTAATGTATGTACCAACCACAAAGTCCTCTCTTATCTGTACCTTTTATTTTTCTCCGTGATATCTGTCTGTCTGCTTTTACAGGGACTGCACTTAAAGATTGACGCACACACACACTGATGATCAAGTCATGCACCTGAGCACAAACACACTTTAACACTGTAAAATCTGATAAAGTGAATTTTACTTTGAAGAAATTGAGGAAATCCGTTACCTCAAAATTACTAAGTAAAGCAGACTATTGATTCTAAGCTGTTCAAACTTTTTAGCTTGTACAACTTAAATTTTAATAATCTACTTAATTGGTAATTCTGAGGTGATCAAAGTAGCTTTACAGATTTAAGGGGAAGTTTGACACTTTTTATTTCAAAACACTGAAAGAGTTTTCTGTCCCAGTAGATAATGTAGTACCTCTATATGTCACTAGATGGAGATAATTGCACAGTAATTCAATTAACCTCAACTCTTGACTTCATTAAAAGGAAAGGTTCTGAGGCGTCAGACCAATTTTAGAATAAATGACGTGAGAGCAATGTTAGTACACATGTAAATTAATTCCAGACTGAATCGTGACTCTGACATTCACCTTTTATTAAATATGAATGTCATCTACCTGTAATAGAGGCTCTTTGCTGACAGACACTTTTAAACAACCTGACGAACCTGACATCCAGTTTAATCTTTTCACAATGAATGCCTCCATGAAATGTTCGATTAAGTCTGTCATTAATTTTATATTAATTTTAACACTCAATGCTCTCTGGGTTTTCTGTATCCCTGGTGTGATCCATTACTTCACTTCAAGTAACAGGTCATAAAAGATACCATCAAAAAATGGATACCCCAGTGATAATAAAAATCTCTCTCAGATTACAGTTTTTTGTCTGTTTTTTACGAGAAGGACATTAAACACCAACTAAACTAAATTATTTTGTGTTTGCTAAAGCTTTAAAACGTTAATTTTCATCAGCAATAATTGTGGACAAAAAAAAAAAACGCTGTTAAATTGCCCTCTTCGAGCCTCCTCCAATCGACAAATCATGGTGAAATGTCCTCTTTTCACTGTAAGTATGTCACGACTTTCTGTGCGCTGGAGCCCTGCTGCATACAGCTGGTGCCCTCTTTATATTTTTGTGCCCCTGCCCCTCAAACATCGTGAGACCTCCACTGTATATAATTGTGTAAAAATAACCAGAGACTGCTTTTATGAAGAGTAAATGCTGTTTCAGATGTTTTTCCACCCCACAGTTATTATCAGGGCACCACTATGATCATGTTAACATGGACAGCTTGCTGCCGAAGACTGCACTGCAGCGTTTTTTTATCTGCTGCTCAACTTCCTTGGGCCTCAAAATCCTCATAAACCCTGTATGAATGAATTTCTCAAAATCATTTGGTCAGGCTAATCCTCTGCCAAGTCAATACACCGCAGATTAAGTACATGAAGAAGAAACACACAGCTGTCTGCAACTAATGCCGCAAAACCCTAAAACACCCCTCTTTATCTTTTCTAAACTAAGTCACTTAACTTAATCGAGCCTCTGAGACAGCTATAGAGCTGTCAGCGGTTATGTTTTTTTCTAGAGCCCAACTGTTGCTTCGATCACTCTAAACTTGCAATATGTCAGAAAACCAGGTTAACAACATGCTTGTGGAAGGGATCGTTTGTCTGGAGACAACGACCATAACTCAGGGTCCCCGCGGGGAACAATGATTTATAGGCTATTCCGTCTGAAAATCGAGGGTTACAGCGACAGATTCACAGGGCTGAGAATAGGGGGCATGTCAGTTCAGTTGCTAGGAAACAAGTAGGAGGGAGACAACAGAGGAAATCTGGGTTGGGGAGAGAGAGAGGGAGGGTGAGACAGCTGGAGAGATAGAAGAGGGTGAGACGGAGAGACGGAGTGAGAGACAGGCAGAGAAATTGTGCCGCAGGGTAAATATGTTTCATCATGTTTCCTTCGGGCACTGATCAAGAAAAGGCAGCAACAGTGCTATTTCCATGATGTGTTATTACAGAGAGTTGACTATTGATTCTGCCACGTGTAATTATTCCTGCCTCTGTGATCAAAAACTCTTTCCCAGACATTCAAATGCTGCTCCTCATACGGCTAGCCATCGGCACACACCCAGACACACGTACACAAACGTCCTCTCATGTTCCAACCATTACCATCTCAATGAAGCTAAATATAGCCCAATCCCCAAGGCCCCTTCATCTTGCCACATCAATAGGTCTGGCTTTGTCGTCTGTCCGTCCTTCTGTGTTTGCCTCCAGCTTTTTTTCTGTGTCATGTCGAATCCCGAGGTCTGACCGGTGGCACACTGACCCAGCACAGCGGTTATTTTTGGGGGAACTTTTTGAGATAAACAAGTTGATCAATGAGAGCATGACACTTGACACCATGTTGAGCAGGTGCTGTTGTAGGTTATAATGTGAAGAAATAATACATTTTAAAGTGAAAGTGTGTTCAAATGCATTAATCAAATGCAGCGGTTGTCGCAAACTTTCAAATGTGCTTGAAGCTCATTTCTATTGGAATCACGGAAAGTCGTCCCTGGTTTTCAGAAATATTCTGTTATTTGCCACCATGTTTCCACTCCTGTTAATTTGTTTGTCAGACGGCAGATGGCGGGAACAGATTGTTTCTGTGCAGACACATTTCTATTTTTTCCACCAGACTATCATTAGTTTATGTATAGCCATAAGATAGGCAAAATCAGACTGATCACAGTCCAAGCAGGATGGTATCTTCGCTACAATCTGTCTCTGAAGAGCGGGTTGTAAATTTACACGAGTATTAGGGAAGGTTGTGGCAGCGAAGAAAAACCTTTTATCAACTGGTATTCTTCTGAGAGCTGTGATGAGAGAGAGAGACAGAGAGAGAGAGAGAGAGAGAGAGAGAGAGAGAGAGATCTCATAATAAACAAACACAGCAGCATCTGTAAGAGCCAAACAAAGAGCAGACAGGAAGACACGGCTCTGTGGTCAGTTATCCTCAACTTGAAGCTGCACGGGAGCTGCTGCCTCTCTATGGCGGCGATGAATGCACGCTAAGAACATATGTTATGTACTTTTCAAAGCTCAAAATCTAATGAATGTCATCTCGAAATTTAACTTCTAAAACCCATGTCACCCATGTCTTGTGAAATGGATTATAAGTTACAATTTCTCATCTTCCTCCTGGGCAATAAACCCGTGAGATTTGCAGCTATCTCTTGCAAACTGTGTGAAGTGAAGCAGGTACATCCTTTGTCTATTTTGCACAATTCTGCTCAAATGTATGACACACAAAGTAGAGAGATGCACATAACAGATTACACACAACTTCTACCCAAGTTACCAACACCACCAACTGTAGTTGCCACTGGGTGGTTAGATCAGTTAGCCATGGAGCTAGTGTCCCCGACTGGGAGCTTGTAGCAGTGAGGGAGTGTTTGGTGTTTACAGCACAGGAGCTTTGGACCAGGATGGTCCAAGACCAGCTGGTGGTTAGCATGCTATCTTCCGTAAATATCTCTGCATAATGTCAAAACTGTTATTTCCTCACTGTCTGCTGATTATTTTCCAACAAAAAATCTTACATACTGCACCTTTAAAGATAAAGCAGTAACATCATTATCGTTAAAATCTGATATTGTGAAAAGTAGGATAAATCCAAATGTAAGTGAGCTGGATGCTGGGTCACTCAGAAGCTTTGATAATGAATCAAGTCCCTCCTTGTGTTGTGACAGTGTGCAGCAGATGTGGAAAGATTTGCACTTTGAAACAAACATAAAACTGACAGGTTTTATAGGTTCCAGCTTCACAGAAAACACGTCGATGCAGTGTTTGCCCATTAGATGTTATTTATATTGTTGTGTCCTCAGTGTGTGTATGTGTGTGTTGGTATAAAAAGGGCCTCTTGATATTCATATGCTGTAAAATAAACTACAGAATATATATATATTCATACATATTACAGTTTTTAAACTTTTCTGTGGTGCTAGAAGGTTCTGATTACATGCCTGATGAGTTGAAAAAAGCAAGATGTCACAGCAAAACTGGGTGAGCCCACGTTGTAGTCTCTATTCCGGGCAGCATGCGGAAGCATATCTCCTCATGGATGTCTTGTTGCCACAGAGACTAATCTGATAATGACAGGCGGAAAACAATTGTATGTTCCGTAAACCTGGAAGGAAACTTTCAAACTAAACTGCATTCCTCAAATACAAAACACATCAAAGCCTTCATGCTTCTGGAGAACCATAGAGCAAACTACACTACCCACAATCCTTTGGTGCCAATATTCTAATTTGGCATTTAATGTGTTCAAACCTCTGAAAGGGGCACTACGTAGTTTTGGGGAAAACATTTTAATCAGAAGACAAAGATCTTCATTGAATGATTTTCCATGCTTAAACAAACTAAATAAACAAACTCTTATTTTCCTCTGAGAGCAGCTTGTTTATCTGTTATCCAAATAAATAATACTTCTGAGTTTCCATTATTACCTCATTAATAAGATAAATATTGAAAGTCTGAGTTAGAATTTTTTTATCCTAAATACAACCTCTTTAATTAATCGTAATATGGACTTAAAGTTACATCTAATGGAACAACGCAGTTGGAGTGAACTCTTTAGCAGTGCTGACGTCATGATCGTACTGCCTATTCGTGTGTGTTCAGCTCTTTTATACCCGCACATCTAAAGCCCCTTCCACGGCTGTCAACAAGTGCGTTCTGCACACTGATGAAAATGTGTTGACACATCTCACTCAGACAGACACACAGATTCCTTATGTGACGTTGCTCTGTCTGTCCGTGTGTAAATAACGTGTCTTCCCCTGTACGTGTTACTCCCTGCTCTGTAGCTGCCAGCACCTACTATTACGCTTCATGTAATTCAGTTTATGATCAAACTCTCCTTTTTCTTTCCACGTTTCTGCTCATCTCCCCGACATTAAATGGAAAACAACCGAAAGCGAGTCTATCATTTTGAATTTCATTCATGACTGATAGACAGGATCCAGACTGCACAAGAGACTGTGTCGCCCAAGAATATTTCTTAACATGTGTTGAACATTTTTAAAAAAGTCGTTGTTTCTTTATCCTTCACTGAATGCCTTTTGTCTTGAGTATTTTTTAATACTCTAGTCCAAAAATAAGTCCTACATGGCTCATTTCAGGATTCTTTAAAGTTTGGGAAAATGTTCATTTCCACATTTATGTTTTCAGTGTTAGGAATATGCATGATTTCCAGATTAACGCCTGAAAAATCCTTGATTTTCAAAATAATCTGGTGTTTTATCGACACCATCACTCATGTTAACCAAAAATCTTTTAACATTTTAAATGAAAAGTAGATTTTTGAGTCTCATTCCCAACTCTTCAAAAATTGACTTTTTGATGTGGCAGTCCTACACCCCAAAGCATCCGTTTTTAACAATTTGGGAATCCCAGTGCGTCATTATTTGGCAAGTTGGGAATGAGACTCGAAAATCCACTTTTCTTACAAATAGCACCTTGAAAGTAAAAATTTAGATGTGATGATAAAGACTTCAATAGTGGTGATTTCTGGTTTAGGTGTCTTGACAGTTCTTGAAAAATTGCATGAGTTTTACTCTCAGAAAGCTGTAGAAACCACGTATTTCACACAGTATATTTGGTCCTGTTGTTCTTGTTGAGTTAGCACATGTCAGGAAGCTACAATTGTACAACTAATGTCTCATAATCTGCTATTTTTAGCAGACCACATCACAATGAGCTGCACAATGCCTTATTAATGTGTCAGCTTCTCACTCCGGCAAATCCACATCGGACTGGGTTGCAAAATCAAGATTTATCATACAAAGCAACAGTGGCCGACTCAACACGTGTGAGGGGCAGGGGTGAAAAAAACAGAAAAGGGCACCATCTGCATGCATAGCAATAAGGTATCAGGTTCATTTATTGTCACTTTGCAACACAAAGCACAATGCAGTGAAAGTTGTAGCTGCTGTATGCTACACATACATAAACATATACAAGTATTTTAATTAGAGGCATTTAGTATCACATTTTGTAAATGTATTTTGTAATTACATGTTACATGATGAAAAAATAATAATAATACATTAAAATAAACTGAACCTTTCTGATAAACAGAAAGTGATTAAAAATAAACTATGAAGCCGAAAAGTTAAAACAAATCATCAGAGCTCGTTGTGTCCGTTGCGGATGTAATATAACATACCTGGGCTCGTGTGGACAGAAATGGGGTAAACTGCACTGTAGCCTAAAAATAGTTCCAAGAAAATGTAGGATGAATCCAAAGCGTGGGAGCTCGGTGGAAAGATGTTGGCAGGAAGAAATGGAAACTGTGCGAATGGTCACATACGATGACTGAACAAGTAAACACATGTGTGCTGAGAATTCACATGTGGGTTTTTTAAACGTGACTTCTTCCCCCTCAGGGTGAGTAGCTATTTTAGTTACAAGACTATTAAGCGGAGAGCTTGATAATGACCAGGTTTCGGATACAAGCCTGCCAGGTATCTCTTCACACTTTCTATTTCTGAACTGAAATCTTTGTTCTCACCTCAGTCCTGTGGCACTGAGGCTCATTACCAGAGCAGGAGCTGTCAACCTGCTGTCGTGACAGGTAACATTGTTAACCCTGCGTACCTCGGCAAGATTTGTGCAAGCTAGACGTCTTTTACAGCTGTGAGAAGATTTTCAAACACTGACACGTCCACTATGTCATATTAAAAGTCATTTCCCCAACAACATTCGCCTTATGTGACGTTGTGTTATCATGGCTAAGTGTTTTGTGTTTTTCACTATGTAGTCCTCTGTTTTAATAAAGTCAGCGCACATCCCAGTCTGAAAGTTTTATGGGACCTTTTAGGGTCCTGACAAAATATTCAAAAGTCCAATAAAACTTCCTGTTACTTGTATGGCAAAGATGTTTTATTCTGTCTGTGTTTTCCACAGTTCTTTTTGAATTCATCTGTATTTGAAGAAGTTTGATTTCAATTGGAAAACTAAATTTGAGCCATTCAGTCCAATGGAATCTTCGAGGTCTAGAAGAGCTGCACAATTAAATTATCTTATCCCCATTCAATTAGAAGGCTCACACGGCAGAAGTCTCAAGTGCGCATGCTCCATGGGCCACTCAACACCTAAGATACCAGTATTTTCATATCGTGTACATTTTTTTGGCTTCAAAGCACCACTGAACAGCTTTTATAGGAAAGAGAGGGGCTCTGCCTCAATGCTGTGCCCGGATTTAATGTAACGTCCGCGGGTATAACAGCGTCAGGGTCCGTCAGCACATCAGCAACAGCAGGGTCAACAATGGCAGAAAGTTTCAAAGACAAGCTAAAGTGTGCCATCTAGTTGTATCCTTTTGTAACACACATAGTATATCGGCAAGTATGAACAACTACGTTCATGGTGCAGCCGGTTGTCTATGTGACTGCTTGGTTAAAAAGCCTTAGAGGCCCAATGTGTAGGACTTAGTCAGGATCTACTGAGATGTAATATACTCATAAATATGAATCATTGGGGTTTTGTTTTGTATCTACAGAGAGTGTTGATCCTCTTCCAAAGAGTCCACCATGTCACACTGGCATGTTTCTGCAGTAGCCCAGAACTGACAAAACAAACTCTCGCTACAGAGATGTTTCACCAAATCCTACACACTGAACCTTTAATGTAAAATGTTTGGATTAGAACAGACGCTTACAAATATAGATACGCCGGTTTGGATTATGTCATTTCAAATATAAACAGCCGATTTTCACGTGAACTTTCTTACACGTCACCTTTTATGAAGGGCTTTAAGCTGTAACTAACATTAATGGTTAATAAATCACTTGCTAATGCTTTATTGATTGGTAATGAGCACCTGACGAACGAAGTTCGGGGTACAAGTTTGTGATATGTCCTCCTTTAGCATGACATTGTTTTATGTTTCATAAAACTTCTGCTAACTTCTGCTTGACTGTTCGACCACTTTGTGCAAAAGATTTACAGAAAATCTGGACTTAATGGTATTTATAACTGCTTGAAGCGAGAATTCAACGAGCATTAATGATGAAGTACTAACTAATTGTTACCAATTAGAAAGGGACAAACACTAGACAAAGGGATGTGTATCATGTATTATTCTTGTTGATGGCCTTTAACTACGCTATAAAGAATTAACAACTGGCTTATTAACTATTGATGCAGTCATTACTAGGTCTTTATCGTGGGTGTAATGTTGGAAAAGAAGAACCAACTACCCTTAGGACC
This sequence comes from Sparus aurata, assembly GCF_900880675.1. Taxonomy (NCBI): domain Eukaryota; kingdom Metazoa; phylum Chordata; class Actinopteri; order Spariformes; family Sparidae; genus Sparus; species Sparus aurata. The sequence goes on along the minus strand of NC_044197.1, from coordinate 15,345,276 downwards.
AGTGGGTTATTTTTGTTGTGACCGCTCTGATGAAAGCTGGAGTGGTTGATTGATCCAAGCCTCCGAACAAATTAAGTGACGTTTCACTTTAATAAAATAACCAGTTTGACTCCAGAAAGGTGCTCACAGCCTTATCTACAACAAAAAAAGCACTAATGGCTCGCGCTCTGCCTTTTTTCCGGTAAAGACCCATCCCTCCACCCTAATCATTCCCGCTAACACCTAATTACCATAAATCACGCCTCACCTCCGAGCCAAGAAAGCTATAGCTGCTGCGCACTCTCACCCCAGCAGAAAACAATGTAATGGTACCACTTGCTTACCGCTGCTCAGAGGACTCAGCTCAGGCAGAAGTAACCTTTTCTGTCACACTCAGCTGAGACCGAAATGACAAAAGGCGAGTCAAACGTGATTAGTCAGTCTTGTAACCAGAGGAGACTGTTTCAGGGAACATTTGTACGTCCCTTCTCAGCATTTTTAATGAGGAGACGTCAGAAATCTGTCTGTTATGTGTTCTATTTTTAATGCACATAATGTGTTGAGGCGCTAATGAGTCGGAGGCCACACACCATTGATCACTGCCTTCGTCATACCGCCATCACTAAACACCCATCAGTGTCAGCGTCGTGCTTAACTCTCTCCTGTGGTTCATCCTCTCTTTGACTTATTGTTCCACCGCCATCACTTGACTACCTTGTTTTTTTCAAAGGAGTACATGATGTCGGCTGGTGAATTTGACTTTAAACTTACTCCTTCAGCTTGACGCTCTTTCATTCCGGCTTCTAATACAGGCTTGATCTTTTGAGAAAGTTTTTATGTCTCAGTTGAAAAATAAAACTACATGTTTGTTCGTTAGTCCATCTGTCGAGACTTGCCAACTTGCCTACTCCATCTGTGGCTCTTAGCTTCAAGCCCACTGGTTCTTACTGAAGATGCAAACAGCTCACAAGGCATGTAGTTTCGTTTTTCTAAAAAAAAAAAAAGGAGAGGTAAACTCTCATTTCTTTTTTCAGCAAACATTATTCAAATAAAGGTAAGAAGTTCATTTCAACTATTTTCAGACCTGGATTAATACACATTCGATGGTTTAGTGTTTGTTCCATCACTTTGGTTTAAACCCACCAAGACGTCACCCATTGGCTTTCGGACTACCATTATGAAGCCTCAAGGGTTGGACAGAGGTGAGGAGAGTTTGACGCTACGGACATCACCATCTTGTTTCTTTGGAGCCAGGGGTGACCGTATTTGGACAAGATGGTGGAGCCAGGGGAGGACACTGACTGGATCAGAACCCGAGGACACGCTGTTGGTTTTGACTAGTCGATCACAAGGTATAGCCACGCCCTAAAGCATACCCTTCTTTAAGGGTTCTTTAAGGCTATTTTACTCTAAACGGGACCATAATTTACTAAATGAACATCATGCTGGCTTTTTTAACTGTCCATAATAAGTCCAAAGGTGTTACATGAGTAGAAATTCTAGACCGATTGACTGCTATTCATAACCTTGTGCCGAGATTACCCACAATGCAACTGACTACAGGTTCGGAACTTTTTTTTAATTCAAATATGCGATGTTATTGGTCATCTTATCTGTATCAGCCATGTGAAGCAGGTGATTATCGGTAATCATTATCGGCTGAACAAAAAAAATTCATGTGGTGCATCCCTAAAAACAAACTACTGGGGAGAGAAAGACAAAGATGTAAACAGAAGAACAATAAACAACCGCTTCGCGAATATTTCTTGAGGACAAGAGGCGGTCAACATGTTTGTTGAAGCTCAAAACTGTGATTATAACTGTTTGTTTTCAAGGAAACTCCACGGGGCCCCTCTTAATCATTGCTCCGTCCGTGATGTCTCATACCTGACAGCTGGAACATCTCACTGCTCTCCTCCTTCCCCTCCTTCCCCGTGAAAAGTCCCGCACGTCCTCATGAGAGCAGCTGATCACTTCCAGCCGGCGCACAGCAGCTCGAATCCCCCTCACTATCACGCCTTCGATAGTGGGCTCTGAACCCTGCAATTAGCCGAAGACGCTCGCTGCTGTGCTCCTCCACAGTGTCTTGGTGTTTTTACAACAGGTGTTTACTCCCATCCAGATCTGATGCGTGACCAGCATTCAGTCTGCCGGCCCCGAGGCGTGACCACGCAGGGTGAGCAACACGAGTCAAAGCCAGGAACGCAGCGTGGCCCCCACCTGCAGATGGTGTCATGAAAGACCTCAGTCTATCTGATCCAAAGCGCAAAATCAGGCTCGAACAGCAGGTTTATGTGCCGCCAAATGGTCAATGATATGAATTTTAATAAAATCTCATTGTGTGTTATTGCACTGTGGATGTTTTCTTCATTGGCTGTTAACTAGACCCCGCGCGTAATAATCGTCAGGGTTGCACAGAGGTGAGGAGAGGTGTGTCTGGTCTTCTCTCTTCCTGCTCTCTCAGGAGAGGGAGACACTTCCTCCAACATCACCACCACCACCACCACCATCATCCCACTGCAGACCAGACGGATTGAGGGTTTTTCTCCTCCTCCCTTGCTGTGACAGGCAGTTGACAGCTTGTGTTTTGTTCGCCTTGTTTCGGGGGGAAATGTCGTGGAAAATAACCAAAGTTTTGTTTTTTGTCCCCCCCCCCTTCCCGCTCGTCCTCTTATGCATGCAGCAGGATAGTGCTCACCAGAAAGAAGAAGAGAGGAGATAAGCGTGATGTGCTCTGAATTACTCAGAGGACCAGTTTATTTAATAATAAATACATTTTTTTTTTTTAAATCCACGGATCACCCTGCTCCTCTGCCTCTCGCTCTGGGGACTGACTGAGGATGGCTGAAGAAGACGTGACCTGTTGCAGCTGGTCTTGAAGCTCTCACAGTGTTCGGATGGATAAAACGCAGCAAAATGATTCAGTTGTTTCAGCTTCGGATTGTTAAATGAGGCGCGATTGATTTACTTTTTGGATACGTGTCCTCTTCGATTACGCAGAGCGCACTCGAAGGAAGAGAGTCGACGTGCTTTGCTTAATGTTTTGAACAGATTTTCGCTCAGATTTTGAAGTTGACGGGGGGGTGTTTTCGCGACTAAAACAGACGATGGACTAAAACTGGTCCGGATCTCGCCACTCCGCTGCGGTCACACGGAGCGCAGCACCGCGCCCTGCTTTCCAGGAGACTATAACCTCCTTTTCCTGCCTCCTGTCTCACACTGTCCTCCCAATTTAACAGGATGGCCCGCTTTGGAGACGACGTCCCGGGCTTGTTGGGCTCCGGGGATGGAGGGTCCGAGCGCAACAGGAACCGCGATGGAGCGGCCGTGTCCACAGGTGGCATCTCCCCAGCCTTCAAGCAGACCAAAGCGCAGCGTGCCCGCACCATGGCCTTGTACAACCCCATCCCGGTCAGAGAGAACTGCTTCACCGTCAACAGGTCCCTCTTCATCTTCGGCGAGGACAACGTGGTCAGGAAGTACGCCAAGAAAATCATTGAGTGGCCATATCCTTTTCTGCTTCATGGTGCGAGTGAAGCGGGTGGTGTGTGAAATGTGCAGGAAGTCACGCTGGGGTTGAATTACAGAGGTGGGTAAACTGTGCTCGCTGTGTTTAACTCGTGAAAAGGGGCCAGAGCATCTCTTTCATAATCCATTTGTGGTCCCCAGTTTGAACATGAATGTCTCATATGTCTCCACAAGTGCGCACAAATACACATGCAACCCTAAAACAACCACATCCTCTCTAGTGCGTGTGCCTGTGCTATACAGAGTCAGCACCATGGACAGCACACAGAGCCACATATGATTGATTTAACACACACACACACACACACACACACACACACACACACAGAGAGAGAGAGAGAGAGAGAGAGAGAGAGAATTGCATGTTTAATACATTACTTTTTGGTTCATTAACTGATCAACTAATTTAAATACCATACTGCACAGCACATTATTAATCTATTAGAAGGGCATGACGAACACACCAAATCTGTCTTTTTTTAATTTAAAATGAAATGTTCCTCCTTATTTCATGGAGCAATCATCCAAAAGTGGATGTAATAAGCCGATACATCAGTGTGACTCAGGTTATGACAACAGCTATATCTAGACCAAAACTACTGCAGAGGGGGAGGAGGTGTCAGTGGAAAGTGGATTAGAGGAACACACAGGAGTTTCTCCTCTATGTGTCCATGGCTGTGAATCTCTTCTGTCAACGAAAGCCTATGAAGCTGTCATTGTCATGTGTCAAACTCAACTAAGGCTGCGTCAAATAATCGATTAGTTTATGACGGAAAATGATTTGCAGCTATTTTTGATAAACGATGACTGGTTCTAGTCATTTTTTGAGCAGAACTATCAAACATTCTTTGAGAGGATTTGCCTCATTTGACTGTAAACTGTTTATACAAAACAAGACATCTGCAATGCAGAACTCTTATTAAGTGTATTTTCCTTATTTTTAATCAAAAATAGCCTGTTACGCATAATGTAAGTAACATTTTAAAGAGATCAATGGGTCTTGTTTTAGACAGTTTTAACTTATTCCATTTGCAGCCTTTTTGTATCAGTGAGAAACACCTTGTGTTCATTGTCTTTTATTTATTTTTGAAGCAGCATTTTTTTCAGTTCGAAGACATCTCTCCTGTCCTATTTTTATGATTCAATTTTGTATTCTTGGCTAACTCAACCACTTAACACAACCATTTAAAATGCATCTGCTCCTATCTGCCTGAGTACTAAATCAGGTGGAGGCATTATCCAAATGTGTGTTACATAACACTTTTATTAACTCTCAGTAGTACGATTACATTAATGATTATTTGGCGGCGTTATCAAACCTAATGACTCACTCTTGTATCACTGAAAGGGGAGAGACTTTATTATTTCCTCCCCCTGTTGCTGAGGAGGACGACCACACGCAGATGTCCATCGGTGGCGTGTTTGTGCTGCTGCTGCTGCTGCTGTTTTGCGGCTCACCAGGTGTCCTTGCCAGGTGTGGCCTCTCCTCTGCTATTGTTCTGCTCCATTCAGCAGCTTCCTGAGTGTATGACTGGCCCACTGCTGATTTAAGAAAAAAAAAAAAACAGCAAATAGAATCCATTGTTGATCGCGGCGTATTGTTGTCTCCTCTGGGTTTGCCCCTCTGTTGAGGTGATTAAAAATAGAAACGGGATGAATTTCAATCAACGGCTGAGGGAAAAGGGTTGAAGCATGCGTATGTGTTGGTTATCTAATGACAGTTTTGTCAGCCGTCCAATGGTTGGGTCGTAACATTAACCGTACTACAACTGCACTGTATTCTGTGGCTTTATGTCACAATACTGTGTGTGCTGTAGTGACCATGAGGAAACGAGTCAGACTGAATGACCTGCAGGTTAATGTGCTGTTATGGAGGGAGTGTCTCATTACAGCTAATGAGCTCTACTGTATCTGATTAACAGACATTAACAGGAATCATATGTGATGATGTCTGACCGCCGTGTCGTGTGCTATTACAGACAGTCATCACTCACTCGGTTATTCTGTATTAGACTGTTTGCTAATATGGTTTTGAAGGGAGTGATGCTGAGCTGAGTGTTGCTGTGCTCTGGTCAATATCCACTGTGGCTGTAATGAGTGGCTCTCTCTAATTACACAGTGTGTGAGGTATGACGGCAGTGTGAAGAGCCACAGTGAATACAGAGGTAAGAAAACCTATTGTACAAACAGGACAATGATGATACACACACACACACGCACACACACACAGGTTTTATTTTTTTTACTTGAGAGGACCGTCATTAATATCGAGCACCTTTCCTCACTTTAGTAAATGAAGCAATACTACAGAGTACCCTGCATACAAAATTATACCCAGACCTGCTAACTAACTTTTTCGGCCACTTGGGGTTTGATGAAAAAAGTTTTAGACATATTAAATTGACATATTTTAAGTTCATATGGTGAACAAACCTATTTACACATTCTGCAGTGATTTCAGACCACATTGAAAAATGTAAGTCCAATCACCCGTTTTCAGTTTCTACCAGCTCCTGAAAGAAATGTCTGGCTCTTCAGCTGCTAAATGCTCTACTGAGTTCACCAGCTAGCCTCTAGCTGTGTCATCGCCTCGTGCCAGGGCCATTGCAGAGTGTCACTAGTTGTCAGGCCTTGTTGCCAGCTTTTTGGCCAGGTCAGCATGTAGAGCCAGTGCGCAAGAGGGGAAACTTAAAAAATAAGAAAAGGAAAGCCCTTTGATGGCTGTAGTTTCGATACCGTTTATGATTTCATCCGTTTAACGCTGGGGCGGGTGCAGCTCAGGAGGTACGGCGATTGGTCGAGTAATCGCTGGCTCAAATCCGTGCCTCCACTCCCGGCTGCATGTCAAAGTATCCTTAAGCAAGATACTGGAACCCAAATTGCCCCTGATGAGCAGTTGGCGCAGTACATGGCTGCCTCTGCCATCAGTGTATGAATGTGTGTGTGAACGTGAGTAGAATGGAAAAGCACTATAGAAACACATATCCATTTACCATCCATTTGACGCAGGTTCTCTTTATTTTTCACCTCCACCTGTTCACTAGGGCCATATGCAACTCTTTATCAGGCATGTTCTTTGATTTGAAGTAGCTATTTTAGAAAGAGTGGTGGCCTGGAGAGGTATCTCCTCTCACACATTTGGCTGTCTGCTGCAGTCTTCGCTGTGTGTGTAAGTGCAGCTTTGTGGCCACAGGTGACGTGGACCCTCATTGTGTTGAGCAGGTGGTGTACTGGGAGTTTTTAGAGCTTCCAGCTTTGAGAGCGGTGAGAACCAAAACAGTAAGGTTGTGGGCTGGACACCTAATCGGCAAGACAAAACTTGCTATAAGCTCAGCAAAAATAACTGCCATTATTTGGTCACAAAATGTTACTTATTAACATGTTTTGGGTTTTTTTGCAAAAACAATACGTTATGATTTTACAGGGAGGTTAATATGTTGCTGTAATTCTTGGCCAGTAGCAGCGACTCCCTTCCCTTCTAGCTATTAATATGAGGTTCCCTGGCTAAGCTGTTCATTTTCCTTCGACCGTACAACAGAGAACTGGCGTTAAGGAGCAGTTTGAGAACTCAGTCTTTGTACCTTTTTAACCTCAGCCCTTTACTAAACCTCGCATATCTGAATCTATTTCCAATTCTTTAAGTCCTAACGCTCAACCAGCTCCTTGAAGAAGTGAAAACCACACTTAAACATCCTCACTCCACAAATCTCCTCACTGTCTTTGTCTAAAACGCATATTGGTCCTCACAGAAATCGCTATACAGGAGCACACACACGCACACGCACACACACACACACACACACACACACACACACACACACACACACACACACACACACACCCACATACATGCACGCAATCTCCGCAGGACATCTCTTAAAAGGTCAGCCTTGTGTTTGGAGTACAACTTGCCGCTGTCACCTCACCGTACAAGCCCCTTTTTTTTTCTCTGAGTGCTCAATTAACAGCATATGATCAATTCAGGAATCATTCAGAGGTCTGAGAGGCACGGAGGGCTTTGTGCTGGCTCGTTTCTTTGAGTTCTTATTCTCTCTTTTGGCCTACAGGAGTTAGAGGTAGTGTGTGTGAGTCTACAGTAGCTGCCTGGGGTCTCAGTTGATGGAAGGCTAAAGGAGGCCTGGCAGGGAAGAGGCAGGGCTAATTAAGCAGGCGGGCTGAGCGTAGTGCGGCAGGCCTGGTGAGGACCGGCAGCTGCTCCCTCTGTCTGATCCCCACTGGGACCCCCCCCCAGTGGGAAGTTTCCCATTGAGAAGGTACACCTCTAAATAATAGATTGATTGGTTTAATAGAGTTTGTTTCATCAGCCACACAGAAATAACCACATGCCTGATACTTTTTTAAGCATGCAACAGTAAGACAGGTTCTTTAGATATTGGACAGGAAATGGCACAGATTATGTATTCTTACTTGGTGTAACCAGGACTTAAAATTCACAAATGGTAATTTCATTAAGGCGCATTTAAGGTTGTAAATTCTTTGTGTATGGCTCTGGGGTCAGCTTATACTTGAGGAACATCATTAATTTCCCTCTTAACTACATTGCATCCTTGCTTGAAAAACCGAAATGGAAAATTAGAGCGGAAATGACCCTGGTGTCCCCTTGTGCAGTTATTGTCTTATCCTCATTTAATCTCCATTTAGCGCTTGCTTTTTTTAACCTCTTAAATGAGGAGCACATTTTCAGAGCGAATCTGAACGAAAATTACACAAGTAATTGTGGATGTAACTTTTGATAATTATGTCACAGAAAGTGGAGACAACCAACCCTAACAAACATCACAATCACATGAGGCGTGTTCCAGCCTCCTCCAGCGGTTTCCTCGGGCCTCTGGTATTATAACTGTGTATCCACTGGCCCTCTATATCTCCTGACAGAGGTGTATATAAGTGCAGCCTGTGGCTCTCAGTTGACAGGGTTTACTCACAGGGCTGACTGATCTATGGCCGCATTCATCCCCAGGATTGATCGGCTGGCTCAAGCGGGCCACTGAGGTGTGGAGGTGATGCGGAATTAAAGGAATATTGAACTGCGTTTGGTGCAGCAGTCTGTTAAATCCATTCGGCTGACAACACCTTTTATTCCGTGCACATTTAATGAATTGTTGTAGTCTAGAATTTTTAATGAAGTTGTTGTGTATCAGTTTCTTGATTTGACTCCACATGGAGATTAAACTCCTGGCTTTGCTCCGTGTTTGTGTATTAAACGCCGCTCTTTGCCTTTGACACATGCTCACTCACACACAAACACGCACACACACACACGGACACACAGACAGCTGATAATTCACAGCTTTCCAATAAGCCAGCCTCAGATGCCTGTGATTCATTTTGATTTTCACCTCCATGTAATGATAATCACAGGGGCTCGGATCCAATCTGGGCTTGAGCGTATTCACAGATGCACAGGGCATCACACTCTGTCTCCGTGTCTATTTTTACACGCATGTTTGAAGAATCGAGGCAGAGCGCCAGCGTCACTGTGACTCACAGGACTGCTGACGAGACGCCTCGCTGCTAAAGCTGGTAGACAATCCGTGATCAACGTCACACACCAGAACGGCACAGAGGCGTTTTGTGGTTACTGACACTTGTTGAGTGTGTAACTTATGCTGAGCTCAGTGTAGGTTTTTACTCTTTTTTCACAGGGGAGAGAATTTATTAAAATGTCAACCGAAGTCAGGAAACACCAGATATATCAGTCACAACCTGGAGGCAGATAATTCCTCGAGTACATTGAAAAGGCTGCAGTGGCAAAAATCAGTCATATCAACAGATCGAATTGCCATGTATTAAAGAAGGGGTCTCTCTACAGAGCTCTTTGGCATCTTTCAGCTCATTGTTTCGGTTTTCTGACGCTGCAATTTTGCTGTTTTGATACACACTCACAGGTCTCATTGAGTCACTCTTGGCCGAACAACAGTACAACAACTACCCAGCACAAACGGCAGACAGACACAAGCCAGGATTTATTATAAATGTATAAGAGATGTTAAATTTTTAGAAACTCAGCGAAAGATTAAGTGAATTGATGCACGTCTTCATCCACTACCCCATCAGGTATTAGGAGTTGGTTTGCTTAAAGGTCATATTGGTAAGAAAAGTAGATTTGAGTCTCAGTCCTAACTCATCAAAAACTGACGCTTTGTGGTGCCAGCCATCCCGCGCTTCAATCCGAAAGCGTCAGTTTTCGATGAGCTGGGAATCCATCCATCCATCCATTATCTGAAAACGCTTACCCTTTTCAGGGTCACGGGGGGGCTGGAGCCGATCCCAGCTGACATTGGGCAAGGCCTGGATAGTCGCCAGTTCATCACAGGGCTGACATATAGAGACAAACAACCATCCATGTTCACATTCACACCTACAGACAGTTTAGAGTAACCTCTTAACCCTAACTTACAAAGACGAGCTGGGAATGAGACTCAAAAATCTACTTTTCTTATAAATACAGCTGGAAGAGCTAATTCTTCAGTCAGGTGCCATCAAACCGGTGCAGAGGAAGGAGCGCAGTGAGATGATGTCATTAAATTAGCGCCTGTCAAACCTCATGGTAAACAATTATACAGAAAGCACAAATGGTTTGTTTATTTCATCGGTTATTTTGAGTAGTCTTTTCATCACTGCACACAAATCTAATGTTTTGGTCTGCCGACAATGTTGGCATCTCTTCAGTGTTCAAGTCAGATGTTTCATGTACATCATGAATTATCCAATAAGTCGGTTTCCATTGTACTTAGTTGAATTTTGTTTTATGGACACTCCAACTTTTCTGTCTCTGCCTAGGTTAAAAACTGTATTATTTATTATTATTTTTTATCATTATTTTTCAGATTGAGTGGACATTTCTGCTTTTCCACTCAAGTGTTTTATGCTCAAATTGAAAATATGCTTCGACAAAGGTGGATGGAAACCTTACCAACAATCAGGTCAACATAGTTTTAGCAGTTAACAGCTAAAGATTCAATTTCCTTAACAAACCAAAAACTAGTGGCAGTTTTCTCAGAAGCTAATGGAGACCAAAGACCGAGCTGAGACTATTACATATTTGCTGGATGTGTTATAGGTTGGTTACCACATGTTCAACATGTATCAACATAAAAAGCGATTAAGTAAACTTGGAACTTTATACAGACAATATACAGGTCACCTATGTTCCAACGATAAGTGAAAATACAAAATAACATAAATTTTTTAAACATATTTTTATCATGAAAATGGTTTAAAAGAATAATAAAGAAACCTATAAAATACATGAATGTATCACTTTTACTTCTTTTTATATTTCATCACACCCAAATGTCCACTTTGACAATAATGATAAGATCCGTCATGTCGTCATTAAAACTAGTCTGCCATATGGAGCAAAGCCGTAGTTTGTATGTGTGGTGTGTGTGTGAGTGTGTGTGTGTGTGTGTGTGTGTGTGTGTGGAGTGTGTGACAGAGATAGTTGTGCCGCCTCGTAGCATTGACTTTTGGCTGGAATAGAAGCCTGTTGCCGTGGATACCTCTGTCTTTCTGTCTTCATTATCTCTCTTTCCTTCTCTTCCTTACCTACCTCTCTCTGTCTCCCCCCTCCCCTCGTCTCCCCCCCTCGTCCTGTTTGTTGTGTGTGTTTGAGGGAGGCAGGGTGTGGCGACTGGCTGCTACTGAGGATTCTCTGTGAGCCTAAAGTGACGCTAGTTATTGAGGAGAAGTGAATCAAAACATACATTACACTCCCTAAAAGGAAACACGCTTTGAAACAACCCCTCAGCAATAAAAACACTTTTTGCTTTTTGTTGTCAGGCTCGTTTTCTTCTGTCTGCTGCTCGGAATTTGTTTTTCTAAAAACCTCTAAGCGATTTTACTTGAAATCACTGAGCCAATCTGTAAACGCAGCCTTGGTTTAAGTAAGAATGGGCTAGTGGGAGTACGATTGCCTGTTTATTTAGCTTCCCATCACTCACTTGTCCCTGAGTAACCCCGCTGGGTGCAGCTGCCAGCGCAACATCGATGTCAGTCTTACATAGTCTCATTGCCTCCTCTTCACCTACCCGTTTCACAAGCCTCTGACTCCCTATATAACCATCATCTTCTCCTCCGCTGATCATCCCTCTTATCACTTTCTCCTGTGTCATTCTTGCCTGTTATCTCTGCCTCCTTCCTCCTTCCGTTCTCCCTCCCTGTCTTCACTCTGCAGATTTAAGCTCCCTGCCTTCCTACCTCTTCTGCAGAAAGGGGGACTGCCCACGCAGAGTATTAGATAAAGAGCACATTGCTGGCTGAGCTCAACCCCAGTGCAGGTCCCATGGAACAAGCGGTGAAGCTTGCAAAAGTAACCCTGTTTATAGGATCACATCTCAGACCCAGCCACTCATTCCTGTGCGATAAACCTTCCATTGCCTCCGTGTGTTTGTGTCGCTCTCTGTTGACCTCAGATAAGGTACCGCCTGGTTACGTCTCCGGCCCTGGGGCCTCTAACATGCTTGGTTAATTCTGTTTCATGCAGAGGGGGATTCAGTGTTAGCCTGTCTGTCTACACTTACATGACACCGTAATTGCCGCCGCTGGGATTGATTAACTCAATTAACTCAATATTTTTTTTTCTGAATTGTTTCTAGTCATTGTGTATAGACCTGTCAACGCTCTGTATGAGAAAGGTTTTTAGTGCCATGTCTTACACTACACACATTTCCTGTACTACTTTTGTGCTCTGCTGAAGAGACGACATCGCGGTCAACTGTGACCCAGAAACCTGTGTTCATAGGTTTGACTTTCTGTGGACAATTCACAAGTCACTTACATACATTAATTAAAAGATGAGCCAGCCACTATTTAGTGATTTTAGTGTTGTTATACAGGGTGCTTGCAGGTCTATTAAAAGTCATACACTGCAGCCACTGCAGATGTGATCTTCTGAATCAATGACATACTGAAACATGTAAATAAAGGTTCGTGGGTTAAAAATACCAGAATTTCCTGTTAAAAATACAAATAGTTCTAAATTTGCAATTGGCACAAAACTTTTCATCTACTGTAATTTTTTAATCTTTTGATTTATTTTTGTCAAAATGAGTCAAACTCTTCTGTGTGCGTTCCAAATCTTTAAAACTACCTCTGAACCTAATACTGTCTTTTTATTTCAAACTTGCACTCTCCCGTTGGCAAAATGTCAATTAACTTAACTCACCCTAACAATCATATTTCTACCTGACACCTACCTCTGGATGGCTCATATCTACTACATACAGCACACTTGCATGAATAAGGAGAAGGTGGTTTGTCCCAAAATCAGTGTAGAAAACAATCTTGAATTTTTAATTAAAGGGTCTGACACCTGAAGACATCCTGTTATATGAAAAGACCAAAACCAACAATGACCTGCTTGTGTATCCCGAGCCTGATGTAGCTTATTCCTCTGCTCCTTCATTATTATCAAAAACTCTTTAAACGCATCATGCACAGGGTGGCATTTACCTCCATTACCATGAGCATGAGCACAGTAGTTTATTTTGAGCTGATCCCACTTACATCCTGCTGCTGTTGATACTCAGTGAAGCGCACCAAATCGGCAGCTTAAATTAGTGTCTATCCTTTTTGCATAATGTTTGTTAAAACCTGGATGTTGCCTGGATGTTTTGGAAAATAATAAAGTACTTAGAACATGCTTAGGGGCTTGGGCTGTGTGGTTTTGATGCTTTCAAAGTAAGTCAAATATAGAATATATCCAGTCTTTTCTTTTAATTTAAGATACTTTACCACTTAATCAACATTGTCAGTCGTAAGTTCCTTAACTTCAGCCCTCCACTCCGTTTGAGTACATGATCCTCACTACCATCATCGCCAACTGTATCGTCTTGGCTCTGGAGCAGCACCTTCCTGGAGAGGACAAAACTCCCATGTCTAAGAGACTGGTGAGATACTTACACTTCAGCATATGCAACAATATTTTGCACTTTTCTGTCACCTTGATGTGATTACACAATAAGTCTCAGCTTCCTCTGATGGAGCCTACAGATCCTCAGAAAACCCAGACCTGACAGATAAACTTATTATCACTCTTGCTTTGCGTTCGCAGGAGAAAACAGAGCCGTACTTCATCGGGATGTTCTGTTTTGAAGCCGGGATAAAGATCATCGCCCTCGGCTTTGTGTTTCATAAAGGCTCTTACCTGAGGAACGGATGGAACGTTATGGACTTCATTGTGGTCCTCAGTGGGTGAGTCGAAAAGTGTGTGTGTGTGTGTGTGTGTGTGTGTGTGTGTGTGTGTGTGTGTATGGATAGCGTTGTGAATTAAAGGGATAGTGATTCTGTGAGATTTAAAACATCCAGTGTTTTATGTGCTTATGTGGCTGCCAGTTGTTTCTAGCTGGTTTTGTGGCTCAAGTTTCCAGACAAATGAAATGTTCTTGGTTCATTTTGTCATGATGAAGCCATGCTGTCTGTCAGATGGCAACTCCAGTCTCCTTATACACAAAAACACTCATCGGCCCTCTGTTCTTGTAGTTGATTGAGATTATATTCATTTCAGAAAACAGTTCATGTCTCCAGATGCTGCATGCTGCACCCATTACTACTGTCCTCGTTTAAACTTTTCATGTGTTTACTATCAGCGCTTCATTTCCTGTCGAGGGGAGGATCAGAGGGGGGTCAGTGTGTAATATCAGTTTACATTTTCATACAGATATGTACATGTGTACATCTGTCTATAACTAGCCCACAGCACAGGACCGTATGGCATTAGTGGTGCCACTTCTTATAAACCTCCACCCTCCAAACTCTCACATTGACACTTTTCTTATCAGTCTGGTTTCATCAGATACTTCACCTATTGCTGAATATATCCATCCATCCTTCTCAGTTTTATTCTGCCATTTATTAATTAATTCAACATTCAAAGTTGCTGGAAAAGGTCCACCTAGTGAGACTGTGTCCAAAATCTCTCCATTTTCATTTTTCACTTTGTAAACGTTCAATAGTTGAGAGTTTAATTACTAGAAAATTACAGTTTCAGACATTAATAACTCGCTATCATTGGCTAGAAACAACCTGTTTTTCCCTGAGCAACATGTTGGATGAAGCTGAAGTCGTATTACGAGCGGCTGTGGACTGCTGTGTTACAGCTTGTAAACCATCACCACACTCATCAATAAAATGGCAGTTAAAGTCCATCCGACTCGTGTCACATTAAAGGGCATTTTACAGCAGACACCTTCTCAGCAGAGGCAGGTGTGTCGGAACAGCGCGAGGAAATGTTGGTTTTAAAGGAGGAGCTTGATGAGACAGCAGATTAACCTCAACACCTCTCTCCTTCTCTATCTCTCTCTCACACACACACACACACACATACACACAAATGAAATATTAATCAATTCACTGAAGTACAAAGGGCAGCAGACAGGGTTCTTAGAGAATTCTACATGATTCTGGCTGTTCAATAATTGATGAGCCGAACTCAGGCTTCTTAACAATACTCCACGCGGTGTCGGAGAGAGGGAGGATGGAGGAGAGAAGAGGCGAAGAGAGAGAGTGTTGTGGAAGCGGTTTAGAAAGCTTCCTGCCCCTCGAGCCTGTTGATGAGTTGACGTACCGTCGAGGACGGTCGACCCCACGACGTGCTGCTGTACGACCAAAATTAGAAGCTTAATTAAAACACAGCGAGACCGACACATGCTAATGGTTCTAATCTCACCTGCTTGAATGAGGATAGGAAATGAACAAGGCCTTCCAGCGCTGTTATAGGACTTTACCTTTTGTGTAAACTCTTTGATTACAGACATGCAGCAAGGAGCAGTGTTTTGGCTTCTCCCGGAGCAGATGTCAGCATCATCTCATGAATCTCAAACGCAAAACTCCCCCATTCATTTGTTTAACTCCAATTTGTCGTTCTAGGTGTTTGGAAGAAAACGAAACAACAGTGGCCCTCTGTCGTCCTTTATGTGCCGCTCCCCATTGTGATTTAGGGAGGAGACGTGCTCGATCTGGACGAAATAGCCTTCTAGGTCTAATTTTATTAATATTCGGCATGATGAAGTGTGCTGCAGATAGAGCCCTCTCTAAATTATCATTCTGGCCACAGCAAAGATAAATTAATGAAAATGTTCCTGCTCCCCCTCTCTCTCTCTGTCTCCGTCTTTGAAACATACTCACCTACAGGCCATCATTGGAGGTTTGCAACCTTATTAGAGACTGAATGAAGATTATGATATCTGCTGATACTATTAGCTGAGTCACTGGTGCTGTCTATCAGTGAGTAATTAGGAGGCTTCTGCAGACTGGAGGAGAGAGTGTTACAAATATGCAACAGACACAGACCTCCCAACATGTTACTCACACACAGTATGCACGAGAACATTATCATCAGCGTAAGGTATATTATTAGCATTATTAACAAAAAGCAATACATAAAGGTTGGAGCACTTCCTGTATTGAGCTTGTAAGATGTGGTGTTTGGAGAAAACATCAAGGCACTCTCTTTTTAAACAACAAGAAGGCCTTAAATGTCACGGTATGGTTATGTTAGGGCTTAAATCCAACTGTGACGGCATCAAGCCTCCCTCTCTGGCAGTAAATATATTTGCATGTAGAGTTATTTGTCCATCTGTTCTCATTTTGTCTTGTGAAGCATTTTATAACCATGTAAATGCTGTTAAACAAAATCTATTTCATCCATGAAAGTGCAACGAAACATTATAGTTGCATTTAAAATTGCCATGGGGGACATTTAGATGAAAGCGTGAGTGAGAAAAAAGAGTAAACCCAAGGGCTGAACACCAGCAAAAGATCTAAAAAGATCCAATTGGAAAGTCAAGTTAAGTCAATTCTATATATTTGGGGGCATTTCTTTATGCATTTATTCTAAGTGAGAGGAGCGAGATGACAGGGAATAAGGACAGATAGATGGGGAATGATATGAAACAAAGTTGGTGGTAGAAGAGAGTGTAGTACAGAGTAGTGCTCGGCTGCCGATATTCATTTGCAGTAAAAATGAAACTCTTTGTGTCAAGATTTTGAACAACTAGTGATGAAATAAACCCAAGTACAGTTTACTTAAGTACTGTTTTTAAGTACAATTTTGAGGTTTCCTACTTAATGTCCAACTTAGATAGGGAGGACGTCCCCTGGAAAACGGCAAGACATGTCTGAGGAAGGACCCCTCTACCACAAAGGAAAGATACTGTGTTAAAATGATATTGTATAGACCCAGCTGACATAAGTATCAATAGAAAATAGAATTACAATGTGGGGAAACTGAATTACAAGTGTATACAGTATTGATATGAAAAATAAGGGTCAGAGAAGACATGAAACCTAGACAATCGAAACCTTTTGCTGAATCACAAATTGAAAACATGAGACATTAAGTGCATGAACCATGAAAACTTTAAAATCCACATGATGAAATTGAAAATAAACTTTTTTTAAAAATAAAATTGTCATGAAATGCCTAAAAAAGGTGACTACACTGAGTCACCAGCGTATTAGTTATACCAGTGTAATCCAATGCAATTCAGCACAATTGCCTTGCAGTAAATCCTTCCCTTTGTGAAGCTTACAATGTGCAGTTTTGTTAACATTGTGTCAGAGAAGTGTAGCCTGCCCTGAGCTGACTCAGACATTACAGCGTGAGTCAGGCAGGAACCCTACTTTAACTGCATCGACAGACATAAAAACAACAACGCTAACAACATAGACACAGTAACTATAGATAAACTGCACAAAATCGCTGCTTTACATGGTAATCACTCATATCTTAGTTATTGTAGCAGAGAGTTAAAGAGATATTTATCGTGTTTGCCTTTACATTGTCAATCAAAGGGTTGTCATGTTTTATGGAATTCATAAATGGACCCTCATAAAGTGAATTTAAGCTTCTCCAGTTTAGGGTGATACATGACATCCTTTATTAATGTTGTGTTAGTGGGAGGTTGTGACTCTTTTCAGTCCAGTCGTGTTAATCTGCTTGCCAGAGTGAGGAACATCTTCAGTTGTCAAGGAAAGCCCTGCAACGCTGTTTTGATGTGAAGCTCCAGAAACTTTGAAACATCACCATACTTTCCATCGGCATGAGGATGAGCAGATAGTAGAGGTGTGAAACTTCACCGGCCTCATGTTTCGATTTGATTTCAATTCATCTGTCATTTGAATGCACAACAATTCTCAGTTTGCTACATGACTCCACATGGTTACTTTGTCATCATTTACATGCAGTTACATAAATCTAAGTTCCCTCTTAACCACTTTAAAACCAGCCTACAACATGACAGACAGGGCACATACTGAACCTGGTGGCCATCACAAACATGGCTAGGCTAAACACGCTTCTCTTAGAGTTGGAAGGCAAAGTTGACAGCAACTCCTCAACTCCTTGGCCGATTAGCGGGGCTCGTTGTATTCTTCATGGCTGCAGACGTTGGCTTCAGGTGGAAATGGTTAACTTGGTTAGAAATTGTTGTGAGGTGGAGTTACACACCATCGGTTTTCTCGTCCAGTGCGGGCTTTCCGGCAAGTTAAATAAATCTGACATTAGCCCCCAATATGTCTGCTTTAAAAATACTGGTTGCATTTGTATTATCACTCGCCATTGATCTCTGTCTCTCTCAGACAAACATGTTGATTGAACATAAGCAATGTCAGCTTAACAACCAACCAAAGACGAAGAGGAAGAATCTTTATTTGATCAGATATCATACAATCGTGCCTTTGGTTCAGGGGCACTGACTGAGGAATCAACACCAACCTCATGTGCACGTATAACTTCATTGTCCAGGCGAAGCAAGAAAATCAACATAAACTGCAAACTCCTGATTACGCTCTGTCCTCAATGTCCACATTGCAATGCATCTTAAAATCAAGAAATTACCACACTTCTAGTAGATAATGTATACATTTTGATCTTGAATTCTGTCCTGTCCCAGTGCCCCAAATACTGACACTACTAGATCAGGTTCTCCCATGTGTCCCAGACTATCAGTCAGATATTTAAATATAGAGTCCCAAAAACTGTATAATTTTGGGCACAGCCAGAACGTGTGCCCCAATGAGGCAGCAGGTATTGCAGAAATGTTTTGCCCGTGGACGCAAAACACGCGACTGTTAGCTGAGTCCACAAAGCATGTGAACCCCTTCCACAGTGGATACTCCTGACTCACTCAATATTAAGTGTGAACATGTATAATTATGGAACCATTTGCTAACAGTGTCGACGCTGGAGGCAATGATTAGCTCAGCGATCTGCCTTGGTGTTTCAAGATGGCCTGTATTACACAGAGAGAGTGAGTGGGAGGTTTGTATGAAAAACCAGATGGTGCTTGCTGTTTCCTTTAAGGCTGTTATCATGTAGCTGAGGACTGATGTGACTGAAATTCAAATAGAGGGGCTTTCTCAGGTCATCACACATGCCACACCGACCAGCCACCAAGGCTAAAGTTGTGAGGGAAAGTCCAGAGGAGGCAAAAAACATGACAGGAGAGAAGCAAAGTAGAGAATAGAGAAAAAATAAAGCTGGAGGAAGTGAGAAGGATGCCTCTAAGCGTAATCGTACGTACTAATTGGCACCTTGGCAGTCTCATTCGCTGGCAAGCCCTCCATTAGACTGGCAACAGTTGGCAGAGGGAGACGCCCACCAAGGGATTGTGTCACCACGATGTGCCAGACACTTCGCGGGGGACATGGAGCGAGAGGGGGAGAGAAGGGGTTAGCTCAGAGGGAGTTAATGGGTGTAGTGAAGAGGAGGCTGGGAAAAAAAGAGCATTTCAACCTTCAAGATCACAGACGTGTCTGAAAAATCTGTTGTTCCTGTTGACGTTGGATACTAAGTTTATTCTACTGCTGTATCAAGTGAATACCCGAGAAATTACATTCCAGATCACAAAAGAACAGAAGGAAAATCGATCAGGCAAGCTCGTGAACAGAGGAGAGGAAAAAAACGAGACTTTAATGTCTCCTTCAGAGAAGCTTGTAATTGGAAAAGGCAAAGAAAACAGAGAGGAGAGAGATGGATGCGGAGAGGATTAGATGACACAACAAGGCTTCAATCTCGCCAGTCTCCAGAGGACTTTGAGAAATTTGAGAGGTTTATTTGTCATAAAGTCATTAACATAAAGCTAAAGACAAAGAGTCTTTTCGTCTGAGTGTGCAAGATTTTAAAAAAGGCCTCAAGCGTTCACTCCTCATTTTGCTGCGATTAAACTGTTTGTTTAACATGTTAAACGTGCCGACCATGAGAATACATTTTTATCTGATTACAATTTTCTATTCTAAAGCATTTTATTACAAAGTAATGAGTAGAGTGAGGACAGGAAGAGGAGAGAAAGGGATGGGAGATGGCCTGCAGGAAAGGCTCCCATGGACTTTGAGGACGCCCCAAGAGCCTAGTTTTTTTTTTTTAAATCAGATAATCCGCTCAATGGAACAGCAAAAATCCATTCTCTACCAACTACTTACTGCTTTTTTATTTATTCTTTACCTGCTTTAGAATCAATTAAAAGGCGAAAGTCTCATTTTTTAAAGTTCTGTATTTTAATCTTTGGTGCAAGCCTTTTCATGTGGCTAAGATAAGATGGAGTTGGTGGATCTTCTACACCAACAGTATTAATCAACAGCGGGGCAGTGTCCTCTTGTAAACAGATACAGTAGATGCTGCAGCTATCCGTCTTTATTCCTCACTGGTTGTCAAAACTGGACCATTCCAGCTCAAGCTAACACAAGAGCTTCACATCGATCAGACCCCTCCTGATATCAGCCTGAAAGAAAAAATATATATATATATATATGATTTTCATAAAAATAAAATGTTTATTTATTTATTTATTTTTATTATTATTTTATTCCGAATATGCAAATAGAACACGGCTTCCTGATTGCTATTTAACAAATTATTTGCACAACATAATATAGAAATGAAGATTTTGAGGAAGCAAAGTAATAATGATAAAAAAGAAAATAAATGATATATTGGAAAAGGAGTGAGAAGAAGCATAGCTTGTTAGCTCTCACTCCTTTGTCTAAATGAAATTATTATATATATCTACATACACATATACATATACATTCATGAGTAAGGGACAGTTTATGTTTGTTTTTTTGTTTTTTTTATTTCACTGACACTATTCATTTACCATTCTATACATTTTTTTTGAACAAGCTTGATTTTTCAGAGCTTTTACATCATAAATAAAGGCATCAAAAAAAAGGGGCAGAGGAACAACCTCAACTACAGAGAGGTGTCACCACTTGCTTTGTATTTGTAAGCAAATTATCCGTCTGTTGGCTGTTTGTAGATTGTACACCTCCACTATGATAAAGGCTTTTTAATATTCATGTCTGCGTGTATGTGCATGTGTGTGCGTGTGTCTGTGTGTGCGTCTGTGTGCATTCGTGTGTGTGAACCAAATGTGCCACTACTGCATGTCTTTTAGCCAACAGCACCTTCTGTCTGTTTGGCAGTCATACACCTGGTAGAACTGTCACACACACACACACAGGCTGATACTTTAAAACACACACATGCAGATACACAGACAGACCTGTCCTCGCCAATCTTATTTCCCATCTGTCGTCTGATCGATTGATGAGTTCAGACACAGCCGGGGTGGATATGTCCCCCTGAGCTGTTACCGTGGTGACTGAGGACCCCGCCCCAGGTCAGGCTGTCACTGGCTCCAGTCCTGCTGCTTCTCCGGTCAATGTCACTACAATTCCACAAAAACACGATAGATTTTCTCATAGTGCGGTGGGGGAATGTGCTTATACACCTCCTTTGTGTGTGTGTGTGTGTGTGTGTGTGTGTGTGTGTGTGTGTGTGTGCGTTTGTCAGAACAAGCCATCACTTCCCTTTCACTTTTCAACAACATCTTTGTTTTACAAATCAAACCAAATGATACATGAATATGTGCGTAAATCTGAAGAAGAAAGAGAGCGTGTCGCGAGTGACATCCTCTGAGTAAAAGTGGTGTTTTAGCTGTGACCCTCAATTAAGTCAGTGAATAATGATGATGGTGTCAAGGGGAAATGACAGCCTAACAAGCTCACTCTCTGTCACTGCATGCCCTCCCTCTCATTCTCTCTCTCCATCTTTCTAAAGAGGTTGAGTGGGCCGTGAAACATAGACGATGTCGAGGGCCTTTATGCAGTCTGGTCTGGTTTCTGAACATAGAAGATGAGGTGCTACACTGAGATGAAAGCGCTCCTGATGTCAGCTTCAACTCAAGTCAAATTAAATAAAGAACAAAAGAGAGTTGAGCTGAATTTCTCTTGAACGTTTCTCAGTTCTCTCAAATCGGACTTCAGTTAGACAGCCCTTTTGTCAGATTTGTATTTACACATGCAGAAAATCAAAACATGACATTTGTTCCTGAAAGGGCTCTGTTAAGAAAACACACAGGGAACACAGTTCCCACAACTTTAATTACAGCTGAATCTCGTCAGATGGAGTTCTGAATGAAATTACATGTTTCAGATTGCAGGTGTCAGCGCTGGTCAGGCTGTACTGTACTCCACACAACCAGTCCGAGTTGTAAAGACGTTCTCCTCACAGTGAGACAGGCTGATGTTCACATCCTGCGCCGGATTCATTACAAAGTATTACATGATGTGTGTCATCGGGATTTCAGGAGATGTTCTGACAGTTGTATGCAAATAGAGTCCTATGAGGCCAAGTCTGACTGCTGAAACAAAACATTTTTGCCTGGATAAAAATCTCACAGACCCATATAAGACACAGGATAAGTTGAAGTTGTGGTAAATTTCACTTATCAGGATAATCCTGAGTAACCTCACATCAGTGACAACATCCTTTCACTAAAAAGGATGTTCAAAAGACATGTGTCCTGTCTGTGATGCAACAAAAACATTTGTTTGTGAACAAAATGTAAAGTAAAGTGATTCCAGTTTGTTTAAGTGACATTTAAAATCAGTTGACAGTTATCAGGATAACATTGTTAATTGTGGTAATCGAGGAATACCTACCGTAACTTTTTCCATCCACTTTTTTCTTTTCCATTAGCTTCCTCACTTATGTGACAATTAGGTGCTTGTGTTGGTAAAACAAATTAATACAGTTCAAATCAAATCAGTTGTTGTCTTCCATACCACAGAGAACACAGCTGAGAAATGTGGCTCATTGCTCGACCTAATTGCTTCCGTAATAATAAATGTGAAAAAAAAATGCATCTTTCAAATTTAATCTTGTTTCTGATTTAAGATAATTGCTCTTTACTGGTGCTCAAGTCAAAACACAGTGGGATGCAATATTCACATGTCTGTCAGTTTTAACCAGCGCTTCTGAAAAGCATCCCTGTGCCCTATTGCAGCCACAGTTTCTTTGCAAACAGTCCACAAGGGAGTCTCAAGCAAAGCTAATTTAGAGAGATTGTTTTTTTCGACTTTTGCAACAGCAGCTAACACTCATGTGCGTCTCCTCTCTCTACCTGGTTACAGAACAAGGATGTTGAGAATTACTGGAGCAGCTCTGACAAGCAGCTAGATTGAATGGATGAGTGTCCAGAGGGAAGGGATGTTAAGTGCACCAGAGAGAGAAATTCAAAGAAACAGCAGATCCAGTGTGGAGTGCTTCATGGTCCAGTCTGCTGTTATCAGTGGCAGAAAATAAAGTCAAATTTAAGGCAAAAAGTAATCTATTGTGGGTTATTAGTTTGCACTAGTGCCGTCAATGAGATCACCGCAGAATGTAGTCAAACAGCAAACCTCACCTATAGCTGTCCACACATATACGTAGAGTTTCTTAAAATAAAACTTTTCCTGTTGGTTTCAACCCTTTGTACACATGTACACACTATGTTAGTTCAGTGTAAAGGTTGTTTTCAGTGTTATCCTCTTAAAAAAAGAGATTTTTGGAACCAATGACACAAACGCACATTCACTTCCTTATCAGTAAATGTGAACTTGGGTCATATTGTGCATTGATGGGATGGATGTTATATTGTCTATATTTAAAAAGACACAAACTGACATTGAAAAACCAATGATAGACAAGAGGTACAAAAAAAATGATGTTTTGATAAAAATAGCACTGTCCTGGTCTGACTGAATAGATGACAAGTCTGGTGAATAGAAACATCAGATAGGTCGTTGTACTGTATTTTACTATATACGTTCAAATGTTATGCCTGAAGATGACAACACAAATAATCAAGTTTACAGATTTCACATATATTTGCAATGCAAATCAACGGTCAGTTTTCTACCTGGAAGTAACTGTTGTTGTTCCCGGGACATCACAGTGATCCAGTCTGTAGGCCTCAAATAAAGTTGAATAAAGCACACAGTCGTCAGAGGAGGTCGTCATGTTCTGTCAGTGTCACCACAGAGTCAGTGCTGAAGCAGCTTCTTGAGCAGTGCTGCTGTCAACGTCGTATCATTGCAAACAAGCAGCGTGTTGCTTTGGCTTTCATTGTCTGCGAGAGACAGAGGAGTGACGAAATATGCACTTTATTAGTAAAGTGTTGCAGAGGATCAGGATACTTCCTCCATTCCTGCTTGCTGAGATTCAAAATCCTCTCAACACCAAAAACAGCTGAATCCAAATTCTTTATTTTTCTGTTCATCTTGCTTTGCTATTTATTTATTTTTCTCAACCTTTGGCTTTGTGATTCAGCAGTGTTCTCGCCTTGCCTGTGATGAGGCTTATTAAGATGAATAAACTGTGGAGGAAGTTTCGTTGTATTATTACTTAACGTTCTGATTTTCAATTTTATCTGCTCTCTTTTATGCTGTTTGTGAACTTTGTAGCCTGAAGAGTTTGTATTCCAACAGCTCATCTCTGCACAGCACTAAATTAACATTTCACACATACTCACCCTCTATCTTTATCTTTCCCTCCCTCCCTCTGTCTTTCAACAGATGGCTAATAAATCACTTACTCAAATTAATTAATCATTATACCAAAGAGCAAACATTTTAGCTAACTGATACTCAACTGATTCACATAACGCCAGGCCAGTGTCTCAGGCTGTTGATATTAGGAGAAGTAACATTTGATCTTGCATAACAATTTGAATGTCTTGATTGTGAACGTGGGGGGGGGGTCAGTGTGTGTGTGTGTGTGTGTGTGTGTGTGTGTGTGTTTCAGGGAGAGTAAAAAGGATGAGGGGGGAGTTAAAAATGAGTGAGAGCACACTGTAGGCGGCAGAGAGGCTTATATTAACTAAACCATCCAGAGCAGCACTGTAGGAGTTGCTCCACACAATTCCTTATGCTGTCAAGACAATCTGCTGTACACACACACACCACCCACTGTACTGTGGGCCACCACAGCAGTTATACTAATTCATCGTCCTGCAGAATCAGGTGGGAAATGTGTGAATTCTCACTGCGTGTTGAGAGCAGCTGCCTGCTTCTTATAACTCAACAAACTTTATCCGGGCTCCAAAGTGAAATTCTGTCTTTTAAATCAATGGATTTTTCAGGAAAACGATCACAATACCTTAAGGATCAGTTCACCCAAAGAAGAAAATTCAGTCATTATTTACTCACCCTCATGCCTGATGGAAAGTCGGATGAAGCATTGTAGTCCACAAAACATTTCTGGAGCTTCACAGGAAAACAGCGTTCTCCTTAACATCTGAAGTAGATGGGGACTTTAAAATGTAGAAAAACAACTGAAATTGAAAAATTATTAAAGAGCTCCACACTGTTCATCTAACGTAATCCAAACACATCCTTGATGCAAGGTCAAACTTGTGCACATGCTTCAGACAGGCTGCGTGCTATCTTTTAGCTTAGCAGCTACAGTGAATTGGCTTGCATCGGCAAGGGGATCAGTAAGTATAACTGTATTTTAATTTTTGGGCAAACTTATTCTTTAATTTTCACTTAACAACTATTTTGAGCTAGAAAAAGTTACTGATGGACACAAACCGAGTTCTGGAACTGCTGCTGATATCATCAGTCAGAAGTGATTGTGGCCCTGAGGCTAGAATGCTCTTTGTCATATGTAAGAGCCTTTGTGGCAGATTGTCCAGTCTCTTCTGTTTGAGGGAAGTGGAGCGATTTATAATAATAAAAATGACTGAATTCAGCCTGAAGCATGAAAAGATATCAAGACGAACAGTGGAGGATGCTAATAAATCACTTTGTAAAAGTAGGCTATAATAAAAAATATAGATAAAAACAATATCTTAAAAACCCTCAACAGGGTGGAAAGTTGACGCCTGAAGACAAAGAAGAAAAAACCGGCATCATTCATTGCCGTTAAATTCATCCATCCAGAGTTCTTTATAAATGTACTCTTTCATAGTAACAAATGCTAAAGACCCAGACCTGGGAGACAAACGTGTCCTCTGCACTAATATTTGCTTTCACCTTTAGTCTGTGATCATACTGAAGCAGTTTATATCCACATGTTTCTTCATTCACTCACTGCTTTAAAGACTTTTCTATTAAATATCATATTAATACAGTTGAGCTCTGTCATCTCATGGTGTCTGTTGCTGAATCCTCTCTGCCTGATGCAATTTAGTGCAAGTCATGCCACTAGATTGCACACACTGAAACATGTTGTTGCTTTTTGTTCACTGGAAAACCTCCAAGAAGTTAAATTGACAGGAGCTAAGTACAATATCAGCATCACCTCTATTTGCAATCACCAAATAACTTCTAAAGACATCCTCCAGCTGACCTTAACACATAAAATCACCAGAATAGACTGTTTTCCCTGTAGATAATTTCATCAAGGTTATGTGTGTGTTGGTTGGTTGGTTGGTTTGTCAGCAGGATTAAACAAAATCTGCTGAACGGATTTACTTGAAACTTTTGGTTTGGATCGAGACAGTATTTCTCACTTTCTTTAACCTTGCAAAATAATATGTTTTTTAACATTTTTGATGATTTCTCAGAGAATAACGAATAGATATCATGATTGGAAGCGGGCAAAGTATCTAAGAGTGAATACAGTAGGGGCTGTTGGACCTTGGCAGAGTTATTTAGGTTGACGTGTCTTTTCAGGAAAACACAGGTTTAATCTGTTACTTTTGATAATTGCTGTATTTCATTTACATGAGCCAGCATCAGGGTCCTAAATTGTGCACGCTGGCTCACTAGGACACTTTAAGACCCTGCACACCCACACAGATGTTTTTTTGGAGTGAAAACACGTGTGGATGCCATGTGAGGAGGAGTGATGGGGTTTTGATGGAAGAAAACCATGATTAATGTTAGTAACACCTTTGATTTTCAAACTATGATCAACTAAAGTGTATGAAGCTACAACAGTTTCTTGGGGCCTTTCAGCCAACAAAGAATGTGCCGATGTTTTATATTATAGTCCGTATCATGTCAGTGCTACTTTTCTTTACAAATCAGTGGTTCTCAGTTTATTTGCTTGTCAACACAGCCACCACTTTTTCTCTTTGTTTGATTTGATTCAATCTGTTTAATCATAAGCTGTTTCACAAGATAAAAGTAACAATGAGAGGACATTCAGAAATGTTTTATTTTATATTCAACAACATCTTGTGATGCACCCAAAGTATCCCACAGACCTCTTTTTGCTGAGGACCAGTAGAGCAATAATAACACCACTACAATAGCCAGGTGTGCTTACATCATATTGGTTAGCAGCTTGACAGTGACACGAAGCATAAGTCACAACGTTATCAGTATCACGGCATGACGGCTGTCACGACAGATTTGTCACGCAGCAGAGAGCTGTCAGTTCTGCACGGTATGTCATTGTTACTCACTTATCATGGCTGACAACTCTGACCGAGGCATCAGCTCAGTTCACAACACTGTGTTTCTCACTGAACGCCTGCAGACATGAGAAGCTGGACAAAGATGTGACAGCCAGAGGTGACTAAAAGGGACTTTATTTACTTGTAGAAACACCAGGCACCTGCCAGACAGGTGTTCAGATAAGGAAGGGACCACAAGGGTTCAATCAATCCGAGAGGCCCTCATCCCCAAAAAAGCCTAACACAGAGTTTTGTTGACTATTTAGTATAGATGTATGAAATGCATTACTGTAATTTTACAGTAAATTACTGGCTAATAATTGCAGTAAATTCATAGTTGTATACTGTAATTATTTCACGTTTGTTTTTAAATCACAATATATTTTTTCTACAGTAACCTAGACACAATTTTACAATGAGAATACAAGATTTTATTGTGAAATTACTTAATTAATGACACTGTGATAAGCATCTGTAGTTATTATGAATATACATATAGAGTAACAGTAAATTTACTGTAATACTACCACAATGTACTGGGCTTGGACCACTTGCCAGCATGCTGTTAGCCTTTTAGCATGTTACCTCGTTTCAAAACATCTAAATTACCATATGATGCTGTAACCTAATTACAGAATTTCCTTGTCATGTAGCATTTTTACTTTTCCTCCAGGTCACTGTTTTGATTTAGATTCACAGCAGCTTACTGTAATATTCTAAATAATTGCCCGTCGTGCATTACAAAAGTAAAATTACAGAATTTTACTGTGAGAATTTACTGTGAAAACCTGGTGTTTGTTAGCTGTGTAAAACTGGGAGAGGTGGGGACTACAGAGGGATATAAATCCAGTTTATGTTGAATTTTAGGGTTGTTTCTGAAATGTTTTTAAATGAAGCGACATTAAAGATAATTGAAGTTACAGATAATAATGTTTTAAAAACCCAAACGCCAGCAAAAGGAACAATCTTGATTTAATGTGTAGTCCTCTCTCATCATAACCTCAGTGAATAAATGGTGTTTATTACCACGAGTGACTCCATGAGATCATAAAATAGCCCTAACCTAACACAAACATTAAACAGATAAATGAATAGTTCTACATGAGGGAGGAGGGAAACGACAGGGAGGAAATAAACTGTCTGCCAAATGTTTCATTTGCCGCCAAATCAGCCATGTGTTGTTCTTCCTTTGGCTGATTTACATCTGCCAGTTTCCGTGGCCAACCTTCACCTTCCTCATCTCTGTCATATGTGCCGAGTCCAGACGGCAGCAGTGTGTAGAATAAATGTCATAATGCTGACCGCAAAGCAATGTGATGGAGGGAGTGCAGGCTATTTAATTTTTTTAAGCAGTAGCATTGAAAATAATTAATTCAATTCTCATTTTTATCTGTGTTTATCTTTCTATGACAGAGAAAAATGTTCCAGTTTCAGACAATGCTATCCTTCGAGTGGCTTGGTTAACCAAGAGGTCAATGAGAAATCAGACAGGAGGAAGCAAGTAAACACTTTATTCATTGTTGCGTGTGAGGATTACCAACTGAGAGAGGAGAGGGGAGAGGCTGGATTCTCAAATTGTTGATTGGCAATCAGACCAGAGCAGGTTTCACCAGAAGGGACACGACAAAGAAGAATGCCAGACACTTCTTGTGGGGCATAAGCGAAGATTGAGAGTGATCATTTTTGTACGCATCCGTGCATTGTTTTGTAGGAAAATGATACACATTCTGCCTTACCAGCTGTGTAATTTATTAGTGTAACTCTAAACAAAATCCACAGTGTATTGACACTGAGCCAATACCAAGACTTAGAGGGTGTCGGACCAAGACCGAGACCAAGGCAGGACAAGACTGAGTCAAGACCAAGACCGGTAGGAGGCATTTTTCTTTGCTGTCTATCAGCAAACAAATACAGACATACACAGAAGAGATGAAAGCAACGTAACATCTTTTAATCCACACCTCTTATCCATGTTTTACCATCTATCTAACCAACTACTTTTTCTTGCAACGATCAAATTTTCTCTGAAACTCTTGCCCTCCGATGGAAACCAGCGTACAGAGTGTACAAGTACAGACTGTATCAGACAATTCAATGATATCCTTGGGGTTGGGGTTTTGAATGGTAGAGGAAATAATGCTCGAGTCCTCTTTGTCTGAGACCGAGACCTTCAAAAGGATGTCTTGAGACCAAGATCAATCTCTGGTACTACAACACTACGTTTTATGCTTTAATGGCTCAGACAGTCACAATATATATGAATTTGTTATCCTCTTCAGCACCATTGACAGCTCTTCACATGTACTTACGCAGCATCAGCTTGATAGAAGAATAATCAATATGTGAACCAAATACATTTTTATTTGATATTTTTTTCATGAATTGCAAAGCGCCGTGATAGAAACCCCATACACAGATGGAAACGTTTTATGTCCAAATTGGCTGTGCAGGCTGCCTCTGCTTTATTAGTGTGACGGGGAGATTGACCTCCAGACAGCCACACAAGAGCGCCACGGACAGAGAACCGGCTGCAGACTTTATGTTCAGCTCTTATCTGCAAGCGTGCACACATTGTATCTTTGCACTTCGGCTTAAACAAGCGATGTTCAAAACGCAGCAAAAAGGAATTTTTTGAGTTTTGCATATAATGGTTGACTTTGTGAACATCCCTTTCTTCAAAAACACTCCACAAACATTCGTCATCGTGGAAACGGGGCCCAGGACATCCACTGAATAACAGAGGGCTAAATGAGGAAGCCATTTTTAGCCCCTCTATCCCCCGGTCTCCATAACAACTAAAGAGCAGCCAGGACTGACTAATGGTCTGAAGAAAGATTGAGAGATGGAGGAAGTGGGGGGTGAAATGACAGAGGTGGCAGAAAGGCGGCAGAGGGAGGGATCAGAGTAAAAGGGGGGGGGAGGCGGAAAGGCAGAAGTGTGAAGAAATTAAGTGATTTTGGTGAAAATGGGGGAAAATCCAAAGGGGAATAGTGAGAGGTATGAAACTCGTGAGGATAATTCTATTTCTATATTTGTGTGGATGATGGGGAGCTATTTCAGTCTTTCTCTCCCTCTCTCTGTCTTTCTTTCTCCTCTTAATTAAATAAGATGACGCTGAGTCTCCGAACACTACAGACAGGACTAATTCTCACCGCTGTATCACAGGAATGTAATTGGGCCTGTTTCTCCAGCTGTGTGATGATCAAGTATGCTATCATGTTAATGCAAATGACTGCGCATAAAGACGGTTCTTCATCCCTGTACCGCACAGAGATCATGTGTTTACAGAGCTGCGATCTTTCACATAATTTGCCTTTTATACCTTTGAAGCCAACTTTCGTAGTAACCAAACTACATAATTACAGCGTTACGTGATGCGCTTTTCAGGGTCAAAGGGAGGTTGAGCCGATCCCAGCTGACATGACGGGACCCCGCATGACGGGGAGCACCCTGGATAAGTCGCCAGTTTATCACACAAAGGGACAAACAACCACTTACACTCACATTCAGACCTAAGGACAATTAAGTTGGAGCAAGCTTTTTTCCATGTCTTTGGATTGGACAGACACGGGGAAAGCATGCAAACTCAAACTTTTTTTTTTGCACTGGGACCCAAAAATGCTTTTTTCCCATAAGCTTACATTGTGAAAGAAGCAACTATTAAACAGTAAAAATATTTTTTCTGAGCCTCACAACCCTCGCAAAATTACTCTTTTCACCATCATAATTTGACCCATTCAGTTTGATAATATTCAGAAAGTCTAGAAGAGCCGCACAATTAGATTATTTTATTTCCATAGTCAGAGGGGCGGGAAGATCCGGTTAATTTTATACCCAGGAAGTCGAGCTTTTTTGGCTTCATGCACCACTGAGGAGCTTTCATAGGAATGAACTGGGCTCCGCCTCCGAAAGCTGTATCCAGATTTTAATTGTTAGATCCATGGTTACAGCTGAGCTGAGGGAACGTCATCAAGATTTACATCCGGCCCTGTCAAAAGCCTCTCGTCCATGGCTAGATGCTCGCTTCCTTATGCACAGTGATACAGCTGATGGGTCTAATATGGTCGAAAGAAGGTAAAATATAACTCTAAAATATGTTTCCAATGCTCACAACAAGGTCTGTCGATGAACTGTTACTTTATGTTTTAGAGGGGAGGAGGGGTATATCCTCTGATTCCCTGACTTCAAAGTCTTGCGGCTCCATCCTGTAGCCAACAACATTTCCCCACCTCTCCTTTCATTATTTTACTTTTGTTTTAACCCAACCTCCCCATCTGTCTGTGTCTCTCACTCAGCAGGCATCCAGGTGAAAGCGGATTAAATGTGTGGTCAGGTCACTGAAACATGGGAAAGCAGAGAAGGAGGTGCAGGTATAATTGGGAGGGAGGTTGAAATAGGAAGAGGGAGTTGAGAGGACAGAGTTGTGTGGATGAAGAGCAACAGATGAGGGTGCAGAGAGGAGAAAGGAAAAAGGAGGTAGGAGGGCAGACTAATGAGGAGGCTGAGGGGTGTAGATCACCAGACATTGCTTTTCTTTTTCTCATCAGTCTGAGGTCTGACGGCCATAGAAGATGTTTTGCAGTCAGGGGGGAGTCGAGGAGACAAAACAAGAAAAAGTAAAAACTGAACTTTTGAAGGACAAGCAGATAAGAGGTTGATGGTTCTGTGTGTGTGTGTGCGTGTGTGTGTGTGTGTGTGCGTGTGCGTGTGCGTGTGTGTGTGTTTGTGTCCGTGAGCTTCATGTCTCTCCAGCCTAAGGGTGTCCTGCTTTCTCCTGATGGAGCCGCTTTCTTTGTTCGCCTCCTAAATAGCAGTTGTCACAGCCGTCCTCCCACACACGAGGAAACAGCCAGAAGCCCCCAAAAGCCTCCCTGTTGTTGTTTTCTCTGTGTTCTCTGCCTGCTGGAGACCCCTCACGTCCTCACGCTCCATATCTAAGCGCTGCAGCTGTCCACCAATACTGTGTGCGGTGGCCTCAGTGTGTTTATGTGTGTCCTTTAGACACACAGCTTATAAAGCGTGAAAATTGTAGCATTCACGTACAGCTGTAAGACAGTGACAATCCCGCTCTGTGTCTTCTGTCTGTGTGGGTTGACATATGCACATTGGTTTTGCGTTTACCTCTGTAGAATCCTGGCTGCAGCGGGGGCACACATGAACATCTCAGTGGACCTGCGGACCCTGAGGGCGGTGCGAGTGCTCCGACCCCTCAAGCTGGTCTCAGGCATTCCCAGTGAGTACCTCATATGATGATGTGACGTAAAGATGTAAAGGTTCAAGTCAGCCAAACCACAAATCATCGCCTCTCACTTTCCTTGTGGCATCAATCTGTGAAGATATTTAGCTTTGATATTACAAGTGAAATTTTAAGTCCCATTGTAATGAGAATGTGCTTTCCTCACAAAACATATTTATTAGGGCTGCAGCTAACGGTTATTGTGTTATCACTTAATCTGTTGATTATTTTCACGATTAATTGAATTATCATTTAGTCCATAAAATGTCAACAAATGTTTTTAAAATTTTTAAACATGCTCATCACTAGCTCCCAGAGACAATAATTACATCTATAAGTTGTGTCTTTTGTTGAA
Organism: Sparus aurata; assembly: GCF_900880675.1. NCBI lineage: Eukaryota > Metazoa > Chordata > Actinopteri > Spariformes > Sparidae > Sparus > Sparus aurata. The sequence continues at coordinate 15,312,485 of NC_044197.1, read as the reverse complement.
ACAGTCCAAACCCCAAATTATTTTATTTTGTATTATCTAAGTACTAAGTGATATGGTCATGTGTATGGGTCAAACCAGAGACATGTGGCTGCAGTGTATTAATTGCAGTATTAATTCCTCTGCTCATTTTTTTGCAATAAATTGATATGTCGTTTTGTTTGTAAAATGTCAGACAAAAGTGCAAATTGTTCTTCACAATTCCTCAAAACTCAAGTTGACATCTTCAGATTGCATGTTTCAGCAGCAGTCAAAAATCCAAAGATTTTTTCAATTTACTAAAAGAAAAACAGAGACGACAAGAAAATATTCACATTCACAGAACCTCACTCAAAAAATAATTCTGCCTAAAATGTTTAATTACATGTATAACAGCAAATCCATCTAATCGTTTTACATAAGTCGAATGTAAAGTGTCACATTTTGATGCAAATTTCATGTTGATCCAATCTCAGTAAATTGAATAACTTAGTCTGATTTAAATGAATTAATGCACACTTACACATGAACCTTGTGTATTAATTCAGTTATTAAAGTTAAGAGGAATTTCTACATAAACAGTGTGTTCATTATTCAAGTATTAAAGATACAAATGAGACATTCTGTCTCCTGCAACAAATCACACATCTAGTTTTTTCTTTGGACACACTTACTCAACATGACAGAACAACTTTGAATCAAATGTTACCCTTCCATTGAGCTTATGTAAAATA